>NW_022982463.1:294301-313456 GCF_902652985.1 Pecten maximus
ACTCATTCCGGCAAAACTTCCATCGGTGAACAATTAACCGCGCGTCCGCGGATAGCGTGGTTACAATACTACGGAATATGGTGACGCTCACCGTGCAGTTCTGACGTCATTTCTAGAGCTGCTAGGAGGTTCGGATCTTTTTGAGCACCTCCATTGGATGTGATAACAGGAAAACCTGCTCATTCCGGCAAAACTTCCATCGGTGAACAATTAACCGCGCGTCCGCGGTAGCGTGGTTACAATACTACGGAATATGGTGACGCTCACCGTGCAGTTCTGACGTCATTTCTAGAGCTGCTAGGAGGTTCGATCTTTTTGGGCACCTCCAGTGGGATGTGATCAACAGGAAAACCTGCTCATTCCGGCAAAACTTCCATCGGTGAACAATTAACCGCGCGTCCGCGGTAGCGTGGTTACAATACTACGGAATATGGTGACGCTCACCGTGCAGTTCTGACGTCATTTCTAGAGCTGCTAGGAGGTTCGGATCTTTTTGAGCACCTCCATTGGGATGTGATCAACAGGAAAACCTGCTCATTCCGGCAAAACTTCCATCGGTGAACAATTAACCGCGCGTCCGCGGTAGCGTGGTTACAATACTACGGAATATGGTGACGCTCACCGTGCAGTTCTGACGTCATTTCTAGAGCTGCTAGGAGGTTCGGATCTTTTTGGCACCTCCAGTGGGATGTGATCAACAGGAAAACCTGCTCATTCCGGCAAAACTTCCATCGGTGAACAATTAACCGCGCGTCCGCGGTAGCGTGGTTACAATACTACGGAATATGGTGACGCTCACCGTGCAGTTCTGACGTCATTTCTAGAGCTGCTAGGAGGTTCGGATCTTTTTGAGCACCTCCATTGGGATGTGATCAACAGGAAAACCTGCTCATTCCGGCAAAACTTCCATCGGTGAATAATTAACCGCGCGTCCGCGGTAGCGTGGTTACAATACTACGGAATATGGTGACGCTCACCGTGCAGTTCTGACGTCATTTCTAGAGCTGCTAGGAGGTTCGGATCTTTTTGGGCACCTCCATTGGGATGTGATAAACAGGAAAACCTGCTCATCCCGGCAAAACTTCCATCGGTGAACAATTAACCGCGCGTCCGCGGTAGCGTGGTTACAATACTACGGAATATGGTGACGCTCACCGTGCAGTTCTGACGTCATTTCTAGAGCTGCTAGGAGGTTCGGATCTTTTCGGGCACCTCCATTGGGATGATGATAACAGGAAAACCTGCTCATTCCGGCAAAACTTCCATCGGTGAACAATTAACCGCGCGTCCGCGGTAGCGTGGTTACAATACTACGGAATATGGTGACGCTCACCGTGCAGTTCTGACGTCATTTCTAGAGCTGCTAGGAGGTTCGGATCTTTTTGAGCACCTCCATTGGGATGTGATCAACAGGAAAACCTGCTCATTCCGGCAAAACTTCCATCGGTGAACAATTAACCGCGCGTCCGCGGTAGCGTGGTTACAATACTACGGAATATGGTGACGCTCACCGTGCAGTTCTGACGTCATTTCTAGAGCTGCTAGGAGGTTCGGATCTTTTTGGGCACCTCCATTGGGATGTGATCAACAGGAAAACCTGCTCATTCCGGCAAAACTTCCATCGGTGAACAATTAACCGCGCGTCCGCGGTAGCGTGGTTACAATACTACGGAATATGGTGACGCTCACCGTGCTAGTTCTGACGTCATTTCTAGAGCTGCTAGGAGGTTCGGATCTTTTTGAGCACCTCCATTGGGATGTGATCAACAGGAAAACCTGCTCATTCCGGCAAAACTTCCATCGGTGAACAATTAACCGCGCGTCCGCGGTAGCGTGGTTACAATACTACGGAATATGGTGACGCTCACCGTGCAGTTCTGACGTCATTTCTAGAGCTGCTAGGAGGTTCGGATCTTTTGGGCACCTCCAGTGGGATGTGATCAACAGGAAAACCTGCTCATTCCGGCAAAACTTCCATCGGTGAACAATTAACCGCGCGTCCGCGGTAGCGTGGTTACAATACTACGGAATATGGTGACGCTCACCGTGCAGTTCTGACGTCATTTCTAGAGCTGCTAGGAGGTTCGGATCTTTTTTAGGCACCTCAATTGGGATGTGATCAACAGGAAAACCTGCTCATCCCGGCAAAACTTCCATCGGTGAACAATTAACCGCGCGTCCGCGGTAGCGTGGTTACAATACTACGGAATATTATGACGCTCACCGTGCAGTTCTGACGTCATTTCTAGAGCTGCTAGGAGGTTCGGATCTTTTTGGGCACCTCCAATGGAATATGATCAACAGGAAAACCTGCTCATTCCGGCAAAACTTCCATCGGTGAACAATTAACCGCGCGTCCGCGGTAGCGTGGTTACAATACTACGGAATATGGCGACGCTCACCGTGCAGTTCTGACGTCATTTCTAGAGCTGCTAGGAGGTTCGGATCTTTTTGAGCACCTCCATTGGGATGTGATCAACATGGAAAACCTGCTCATTCCCGGCAAAACTTCCATCGGTGAACAATTAACCGCGCGTCCGCGGTAGCGTGGTTACAATACTACGGAATATGGTGACGCTCACCGTGCAGTTCTGACGTCATTTCTAGAGCTGCTAGGAGGTTCGGATCTTTTTGGGCACCTCCAGTGGGATGTGATCAACAGGAAAACCTGCTCATTCCGGCAAAACTTCCATCGGTGAACAATTAACCGCGCGTCCGCGGTAGCGTGGTTACAATACTACGGAATATGGTGACGCTCACCGTGCAGTTCTGACGTCATTTCTAGAGCTGCTAGGAGGTTCGGATCTTTTTGAGCACCTCCATTGGGATGAGATAAACAGGAAAACCTGCTCATTCCGGCAAAACTTCCATCGGTGAACAATTAACCGCGCGTCCGCGGTAGCGTGGTTACAATACTACGGAATATGGTGACGCTCACCGTGCAGTTCTGACGTCATTTCTAGAGCTGCTAGGAGGTTCGGATCTTTTTGGGCACCTCCATTGGGATGTGATCAACAGGAAAACCTGCTCATTCCGGCAAAACTTCCATCGGTGAACAATTAACCACGCGTCCGCGGTAGCGTGGTTACAATACTACGGAATATGGTGACGCTCAACGTGCAGTTCTGACGTCATTTCTAGAGCTGCTAAGAGCTTCGGATCTTTTTGGCACCTCCATTGGGATGTGATCAACAGGAAAACCTACTCATTCCGGCAAAACTTCCATCGGTGAACAATTAACCGCGCGTCCGCGGTAGCGTGGTTACAATACTACGGAATATGGTGACGCTCACCGTGCAGTTCTGACGTCATTTCTAGAGCTGCTAGGAGGTTCGGATCTTTTTGAGCACCTCCATTGGGATGTAGATCAACAGGAAAACCTGCTCATTCCGGCAAAACTTCCATCGGTGAACAATTAACCGCGCGTCCGCGGATAGCGTGGTTACAATACTACGGAATATGGTGACGCTCACCGTGCAGTTCTGACGTCATTTCTAGAGCTGCTAGGAGGTTCGGATCTTTTTGAGCACCTCCAGTGGGATGTGATCAACAGGAAAACCTGCTCATTCCGGCAAAACTTCCATCGGTGAACAATTAACCGCGCGTCCGCGGTAGCGTGGTTACAATACTACGGAATATGGTGACGCTCACCGTGCAGTTCTGACGTCATTTCTAGAGCTGCTAGGAGGTTCGAATCCTTTTGGTCACCTCCAGTGGGATGTGATCAACAGGAAAACCTGCTCATTCCGGCAAAACTTCCATCGGTGAACAATTAACCGCGCGTCCGCGGTAGCGTGGTTACAATACTACGGAATATGGTGACGCTCACCGTGCAGTTCTGACGTCATTTCTAGAGCTGCTAGGAGGTTCGGATCTTTTTGAGCACCTCCATTGGGATGTGATCAACAGGAAAACCTACTCATTCCGGCAAAACTTCCATCGGTGAACAATTAACCGCGCGTCCGCGGTAGCGTGGTTACAATACTACGGAATATGGTGACGCTCACCGTGCAGTTCTGACGTCATTTCTAGAGCTGCTAGGAGGTTCGGATCTTTTTGAGCACCTCCAGTGGATGGATCAACAGGAAAACCTACTCATTCCGGCAAAACTTCCATCGGTGAACAATTAACCGCGCGTCCGCGGTAGCGTGGTTACAATACTACGGAATATGGTGACGCTCACCGTGCAGTTCTGACGTCATTTCTAGAGCTGCTAGGAGGTTCGGATCTTTTTAGGCACCTCCATTGGGATGTGATCAACAGGAAAACCTGCTCATTCCGGCAAAACTTCCATCGGTGAACAATTAACCGCGCGTCCGCGGTAGCGTGGTTACAATACTACGGAATATGATGACGCTCACCGTGCAGTTCTGACGTCATTTCTAGAGCTGCTAGGAGGTTCGGATCTTTTCGGGCACCTCCATTGGGATATGATAAACAGGAAAACCTGCTCATTCCGGCAAAACTTCCATCGGTGAACAATTAACCGCGCGTCCGCGGTAGCGTGGTTACAATACTACGGAATATGGTGACGCTCACCGTGCAGTTCTGACGTCATTTCTAGAGCTGCTAGGAGGTCGGATCTTTTTGAGCACCTCCATTGGGATGAGATAAACAGGAAAACCTCCTCATTCCGGCAAAACTTCATCGGTTAACATTACCGCGCGTCCGCGGTAGCGTGGTTATAATACTACGGAATATGGTGACGCTCACCGTGCAGTTCTGACGTCATTTCTAGAGCTGCTAGGAGGTTCGGATCTTTTTGAGCATCTCCAATGGGATGAGATCAACAGGCAAACCAGCTCATTCCGGCAAAACTTCCATCGGTGAACAATTAACCGCGCGTCCGCGATAGCGTGGTTACAATACTAGGATTATGGTGACGCTCACCGTGCAGTTCTGACGTCATTTCTAGAGCTGCTAGGAGGTTCGGATCCTTTTGGGCACCTCCAGTGGGATGTGATCAACAGGAAAACCTACTCATTCCGGCGAAACTTCCATCGGTGAACAATTAACCGCGCGTCCACGGTAGCGTGGTTACAATACTACGGAATATGGTGACGCTCACCGTGCAGTTCTGACGTCATTTCTAGAGCTGCTAGGAGGTTCGGATATTTTTAGGCACCTCCATTGGGATGTGATAAACAGGAAAACCTGCTCATCCCGGCAAAACTTCCATCGGTGAACAATTAACCGCGCGTCCGCGGTAGCGTGGTTACAATACTACGGAATATGATGACGCTCACCTTGCAGTTCTGACGTCATTTCTAGAGCTGCTAGGAGGTTCGGATCTTTTCGGGCACCTCCAGTGGGATATGATAAACAGGAAAACCTGCTCATTCCGGCAAAACTTCCATCGGTGAACAATTAACCGCGCGTCCGCGGTAGCGTGGTTACAATACTACGGAATATGGTGACGCTCACCGTGCAGTTCTGACGTCATTTCTAGAGCTGCTAGGAGGTCCGGATCTTTTTGAGCACCTCCATTGGGATGAGATAAACAGGAAAACCTCCTCATTCCGGCAAAACTTTCATCGGTTAACATTTACCGCGCGTCCGCGGTAGCGTGGTTATAATACTACGGAATATGGTGACGCTCACCGTGCAGTTCTGACGTCATTTCTAGAGCTGCTAGGAGGTTCGGATCTTTTTGAGCATCTCCAATGGGATGAGATCAACAGGCAAACCAGCTCATTCCGGCAAAACTTCCATCGGTGAACAATTAACCGCGCGTCCGCGATAGCGTGGTTACAATACTAGGATTATGGTGACGCTCACCGTGCAGTTCTGACGTCATTTCTAGAGCTGCTAGGAGGTTCGGATCTTTTTGAGCACCTCCAGTGGCATGTAATAAACAGGAAAACCTGCTCATTCCGGCAAAACTTCCATCGGTGAACAATTAACCGCGCGTCCGCGGTAGCGTGGTTACAATACTACGGAATATGGTGACGCTCACCGTGCAGTTCTGACGTCATTTCTAGAGCTGCTAGGAGGTTCGAATCATTTTTGTCACTTCCAGTGGGATGTGATCAACAGGAAAACCTACTCATTCCGGCAAAACTTCCATCGGTGAACAATTAACCGCGCGTCCGCTGTAGCGTGGTTACAATACTACGGAATATGGTGACGCTCACCGTGCAGTTCTGACGTCATTTCTAGAGCTGCTAGGAGGTTCAGATCTTTTTGAGCACCTCCATTGGGATGTGATCAACTGGAAAACCTGCTCATCCCGGCAAAACTTCCATCGGTGAATAATTAACCGCGTGTCCGCGGTAGCGTGGTTACAATACTTCGGAATATGGCGACGCTCACCGTGCAGTTCTGACGTCATTTCTAGAGCTGCTAGGAGGTTCGGATCCTTTTGGGCACCTCCAGTGGGATGTGATAAACAGGAAAACCTACTCATTCCGGCGAAACTTCCATCGGTGAACAATTAACCGCGCGTCCACGGTAGCGTGGTTACAATACTACGGAATATGGTGACGCTCACCGTGCAGTTCTGACGTCATTTCTAGAGCTGCTAGGAGGTTCGGATATTTTTAGGCACCTCCATTGGGATGTGATGAACAGGAAAACCTGCTCATCCCGGCAAAACTTCCATCGGTGAACAATTAACCGCGCGTCCGCGGTAGCGTGGTTACAATACTACGGAATATGATGACGCTCACCTTGCAGTTCTGACGTCATTTCTAGAGCTGCTAGGAGGTTCGGATCTTTTCGGGCACCTCCAGTGGGATATGATAAACAGGAAAACCTGCTCATTCCGGCAAAACTTCCATCGGTGAACAATTAACCGCGCGTCCGCGGTAGCGTGGTTACAATACTACGGAATATGGTGACGCTCACCGTGCAGTTCTGACGTCATTTCTAGAGCTGCTAGGAGGTTCGGATCTTTTTGGGCACCTCCATTTGGATGTGATCAACAGGAAAACCTGCTCATTCCGGCAAAACTTCCATCGGTGAACAATTAAACGCGCGTCCGCGATAGCGTGGTTACAATACTAGGATTATGGTGACGCTCACCGTGCAGTTCTGACGTCATTTCTAGAGCTGCTAGGAGGTCCGGATCTTTTTGAGCACCTCCATTGGGATGAGATCAACAGGAAAACCTGCTCATTCCGGCAAAACTTTCATCGGTTAACATTTACCGCGCGTCCGCGGTAGCGTGGTTACAATACTACGGAATATGGTGACGCTCACCGTGCAGTTCTGACGTCATTTCTAGAGCTGCTAGGAGGTTCGGATCTTTTTGGGCACCTCCAATGGGATGTGATGAACAGGAAAACCTGCTCATTCCGGCAAAACTTCCATCGGTGAACAATTAACCGCGCGTACGCGATAGCGTGGTTACAATACTACGGAATATGGTGACGCTTACCGTGCAGTTCTGACGTCATTTCAGAGCTGCTAGGAGGTTCGGATCTTTTGGGATCTCCATTGGGATGTGATCAACAGGAAAACCTGCTCATTCCGACGAAACTTCCATCGGTGAACAATTATCCGCGCGTCCGCGGTAGCGTGGTTACAATACTACGGAATACGGTGACGCTCACCGTGCAGTTATGACGTCATTTCTAGAGCTGCTAGGAGGTTCGGATCTTTTTGAGCACTCCATTGGGATGAGATAAACAGGAAAACCTCCTCATTCCGGCAAAACTTCCATCGGTTAACATTTACCGCGCGTCCGCGGTAGCGTGGTTATAATACTACGGAATATGGTGACGCTCACCGTGCAGTTCTGACGTCATTTCTAGAGCTGCTAGTAGGTTCGGATCTTTTTGGGCACCTCCAGTGGGATGTGATCAACAGGAAAACCTGCTCATTCCGGCAAAACTTCCATCGGTGAACAATTAACCGCGCGTTCGCGGTAGCGTCGTTGCAATACTACGGAATATGGTGACGCTCACCTTGCAGCTCTGACGTCATTTCTGGAGCTGCTAGGAGGTTCGGATCTTTTTGGGCACCTCCATTTGGATGTGATCAACAGGAAAACCTGTTCATTTCGGCAAAATTTCCATCAGTGAACAATAAACCGCGCGTCCGCGGTAGCGTGGTTACAATACTACGCAATATGGTGACGCTCACCGTGCAGTTCTGACGTCATTTCTAGAGCTGCTAGGAGGTTCGGATCTTTTTGGGCACCTCCATTTGGATGTGATCAACAGGAAAACCTGCTCATTCCGGCAAAACTTGCATCGGTGAACAATTAACCGCGCGTCCGCCATAGCGTGGTTACAATACTACGGAATATGGTGACGCTCACCGTGCAGTTATGACGTCATTTCTAGAGCTGCTAGGAGGTTCGGATCTTTTTGAGCACCTCCAGTGGCATGTGATCAACAGGAAAACCTGCTCATTCCGACAAAACTTCCATCGGTGAACAATTAACCGCGCGTCCGCGGTAGCGTGGTTACAATAGTACGAAATATGGTGACGCTCACCGTGCAGTTCTAAAGTCATTTCTAGAGCTGCTAGTAGGTTCGGATCTTTTTGGGCACCTCCATTTGGATGAGATCAACAGGCAAACCAGCTCATTCCGGCAAAACTTCCATCGGTGAACAATTAACCGCGCGTCCACGATAGCGTGGTTACAATACTACGGAATATGGTGACGCTCACCGTGCAGTTATGACGTCATTTCTAGAGCTGCTAGGAGGTTCGGATCTTTTTGGGCACCTCAAGGGGGATGTGATCAACAGGAAAACCTGCTCATCCCGGCATAACGTCCATCGGTGAACAATCAACCGCGCCTCCGCGGTAGCGTGGTTACAATACTACGGAATGTGGTGACGCTCACCGTGCAGTTCTGACGTCATTTCTAGAGCTGCTAGGAGGTTCGGATCTTTTTGAGCACCTCCAGTGGCAGGTGATCAACAGGAAAACCTGCTCATTCCGGCAAAACTTGCATCAGTGAACAATTAACCGCGCGTCCGCGATAGCGTGGTTACAATACTACGGAATATGTTGACGCTCACCGTGCAGTTATGACGTCATTTCTAGAGCTGCTATGAGGTTCGGAACTTTTTGGGCACCTCCAGTGGGATGTGATCAACAGGAAAACCTGCTCATCCCGGCTAAACTTCCATCGGTGAACAATTAATCGCGCGTCCGCGGTAGTGTGCTTACAATACTACGGAATATGGTGACGCTCACCGTGCAGTTCTGACGTCATTTCTAGAGCTGCTAGGAGGTTCGGATCTTTTTGGGCACCTCCATTGGGATGAGATCAACAGGAATACCTGCTCATTCCGGCAAAATTTCCATCGATGAACAATTAACCGCGCGTTCGCGGTAGCGTCGTTGCAATACTACGGAATATGGTGACCCTCACCGCGCAGCTCTGACGTCATTTCTGGAGCTGCTAGGAGGTTCGGATCTTTTTGGGCACCTCCATTTGGATGTGATCAACAGGAAAGCCTGTTCATTTCGGCAACATTTCCATCAGTGAACAATAAACCGCGCGTCCGCGGTAGCGTGGTTACAATACTACGCAATATGGTGACGCTCACCGTGCAGTTCTGACGTCATTTCTAGAGCTGCTAGGAGGTTCGGATCTTTTTGAGCACCTCCATTGGGATGAGATCAATAGGAAAACCTGCTCATCCCGGCTAAACTTCCATCGGTGAACAATTAATCGCGCGTCCGCGGTAGTGTGCTTACAATACTACGGAATATGGTGACGCTCACCGTGCAGTTCTGACGTCATTTCTAGAGCTGCTAGGAGGTTCGGATCTTTTTGGGCACCTCCATTGGGATGAGATCAACAGGAATACCTGCTCATTCCGGCAAAATTTCCATCGGTGAACAATTAACCGCGCGTTCGCGGTAGCGTCGTTGCAATACTACGGAATATGGTGACCCTCACCGCGCAGCTCTGACGTCATTTCTGGAGCTGCTAGGAGGTTCGGATCTTTTTGGGCACCTCCATTTGGATGTGATCAACAGGAAAGCCTGTTCATTTCGGAAACATTTCCATCAGTGAACAATAAACCGCGCGTCCGCGGTAGCGTGGTTACAATACTACGCAATATGGTGACGCTCACCGTGCAGTTCTGACGTCATTTCTAGAGCTGCTAGTAGGTTCGGATCTTTTTGGGCACCTCCATTTGGATGAGATCAACAGGCAAACCAGCTGATTCCGGCAAAACTTCCATCGGTGAACAATTAACCGCGCGTCCGCGATAGCGTGGTTACAATACTAGGATTATGGTGGCGCTCACCGTGCAGTTCTGACGTCATTTCTAGAGCTGCTAGGAGGTTCGGATCTTTTTGAGCACCTCCAGTGGCATGTAATAAACAGGAAAACCTGCTCATTCCGGCAAAACTTCCATCGGTGAACAATTAACCGCGCGTCCGCGGTAGCGTGGTTACAATACTACGGAATATGGTGACGCTCACCGTGCAGTTCTGACGTCATTTCTAGAGCTGCTAGTAGGTTCGGATCTTTTTGGGCACCTCCAGTGGGATGTGATCAACAGGAAAACCTGCTCATTCCGGCAAAACTTCCATCGGTGAACAATTAACCGCGCGTTCGCGGTAGCGTCGTTGCAATACTACAGAATATGGTGACGCTCACCGCGCAGCTCTGACGTCATTTCTAGAGCTGCTAGGAGGTTCGGATCTTTTTGAGCACCTCCATTGGGATGAGATCAATAGGAAAACCTGCTCATTCCGGCAAAACTTCCATCGGTGAACAATTAACTGCGCGTCCGCGAGAGTGTGGTTACAATACTACGAATATGGTGACGCTCACCGTGCAGTTCTGACGTCATTTCTAGAGCTGCTAGGAGGTTCGGATCTTTTTGAGCACCTCCAGTGGCATGTGATCAACAGGAAAACCTGTTCATTCCGACAAAACTTCCATCGGTGAACAATTAACCGCGCGTCCGCGGTAGCGTGGTTACAATAGTACGAAATATGGTGACGCTCACCGTGCAGCTCTGACGTCATTTCTAGAGCTGCTAGGAGGTTCGGATCTTTTTGGGCACCTCAATTTGGATGTGATCAACAGGAAAACCTGTTCATTTCGGCAAAATTTCCATCGGTGAACAATTAACCGCGCGTCCGCGGTAGCGTGGTTACAATACTACGGAATATGGTGACGCTCACCGTGCAGTTCTGACGTCATTTCTAGAGCTGCTAGGAGGTTCGGATCTTTTTGGGCACCTCCAGTGGGATGTGATCAACAGGAAAACCTGCTCATTCCAGCAAAACTTCCATCGGTGAACAATTAACCGCGCGTTCGCGGTAGCGTGGTTGCAATACTACGGAATATATGGTGACGCTCACCGTGCAGTTCTGACGTCATTTTCTAGAGCTGCTATGAGGTTCGGATATTTTTGGGCACCTCCAGTGGGATGTGATCAACAGGAAAACCTGCTCATCCCGGCTAAACTTCCATCGGTGAACAATTAATCGCGCGTCCGCGGTAGTGTGCTTACAATACTACGGAATATGGTGACGCTCACCGTGCAGTTCTGACGTCATTTCTAGAGCTGCTAGGAGCTTCGGATCTTTTTGGGCACCTCCAGTGGGATGTGATCAACAGGAAAACGTTATGATTTCGGCAAAACTTCCATCGGTGAACAATTAACCGCGCTACCGCGGACGCGTGGTTACAATACTACGGAATATGGTGACGCTCAACGTGCAGTTCTGACGTCATTTCTAGAGCTGCTAGGAGCTTCGGATCTTTTGGGCACCTCCAGTGGGATGTGATCAACAGGAAAACGTAATGATTTCGGCAAAACTTCCATCGGTGAACAATTAACCGCGCTACCGCGGACGCGTGGTTACAATACTACGGAATATGGTGACGCTCAACGTGCAGTTCTGACGTCATTTCTAGAGCTGCTAGGAGCTTCGGATCTTTTTGGGCACCTCCAGTGGGATGTGATCAACAGGAAAACGTTATGATTTCGGCAAAACTTCCATCGGTGAACAATTAACCGACGCTACCGCGGACGCGTGGTTACAATACTACGGAATATGGTGACGCTCAACGTGCAGTTCTGACGTCATTTCTAGAGCTGCTAGGAGCTTCGGATCTTTTTGGGCACCTCCAGTGGGATGTGATCAACAGGAAAACGTTAATGATTTCGGCAAAACTTCCATCGGTGAACAATTAACCGCGCTACCGCGGACGCGTGGTTACAATACTACGGAATATGGTGACGCTCAACGTGCAGTTCTGACGTCATTTCTAGAGCTGCTAGGAGCTTCGGATCTTTTTGGGCACCTCCATTGGGATGTGATCAACAGGAAAACGTTAATGATTCGGCAAAACTTCCATCGGTGAACAATTAACCGCGCTACCGCGGACGCGTGGTTACAATACTACGGAATATGGTGACGCTCAACGTGCAGTTCTGACGTCATTTCTAGAGCTGCTAGGAGCTTCGGATCTTTTTGGGCACCTCCAGTGGGATGTGATCAACAGGAAAACGTTATGATTTCGGCAAAACTTCCATCGGTGAACAATTAACCGCGCTACCGCGGTAGCGTGGTTACAATAGCTACGGAATATGGTGACGCTCACGTGCAGTTCTGACGTCATTTCTAGAGCTGCTAGGAGGCTTCGGATCTTTTTGGGCACCTCCATTGGATGTGATCAACAGGAAAAACTGTTCATTTCGGCAAAACTTTCCATCGGTGAACAATTAACCACGCGTCCGCGGTAGCGTTGGTTACAATACTACGGAATATGGTGACGCTCACCGTGCAGTTCTGACGTCATTTCTAGAGCTGCTAGGAGGTTCGGATCTTTTTGGGCACCTCCAGTGGGATGTGATCAACAGGAAAACCTGCTCATTCCGGCAAAACTTCCATCGGTGAACAATTAACCGCGCGAACCGCGGTACGCGTGGTTACAATACTACGGAATATGGTGACGCTCACCGTGCAGTTCTGACGTCATTTCTAGAGCTGCTAGGAGGTTCGGATCTTTTTGGGCACCTCCAGTGGGATGTGATCAACAGGAAAACCTGCTCATTCCCGGCAAAACTTCCATCGGTGAACAATTAACCGCGCTACCGCGGACGCGTGGTTACAATACTACGGAATATGGTGACGCTCAACGTGCAGTTCTGACGTCATTTCTAGAGCTGCTAGGAGCTTCGGATCTTTTTGGGCACCTCCAGTGGGATGTGATCAACAGGAAAAACGTATGATTTCGGCAAAACTTCCATCGGTGAACAATTAACCACGCTACCGCGGACGCGTGGTTACAATACTACGGAATATGGTGACGCTCAACGTGCAGTTCTGACGTCATTTCTAGAGCTGCTAGGAGCTTCGGATCTTTTTGGGCACCTCCAGTGGGATGTGATCAACAGGAAAACGTTATGATTCGGCAAAACTTCCATCGGTGAACAATTAACCGCGCTACCGCGGACGCGTGGTTACAATACTACGGAATATGGTGACGCTCAACGTGCAGTTCTGACGTCATTTCTAGAGCTGCTAGGAGCTTCGGATCTTTTTGGGCACCTCCATTGGGATGTGATCAACAGGAAAACGTAATGATTTCGGCAAAACTTCCATCGGTGAACAATTAACCGCGCTACCGCGGACGCGTGGTTACAATACTACGGAATATGGTGACGCTCAACGTGCAGTTCTGACGTCATTTCTAGAGCTGCTAGGAGCTTCGGATCTTTTTGGGCACCTCCAGTGGGATGTGATCAACAGGAAAACGTTATGATTTCGGCAAAACTTCCATCGGTGAACAATTAACCGCGCTACCGCGGACGCGTGGTTACAATACTACGGAATATGGTGACGCTCAACGTGCAGTTCTGACGTCATTTCTAGAGCTGCTAGGAGCTTCGGATCTTTTTGGGCACCTCCAGTGGGATGTGATCAACAGGAAAACGTATGATTTCGGCAAAACTTCCATCGGTGAACAATTAACCGCGCTACCGCGGACGCGTGGTTACAATACTACGGAATATGGTGACGCTCAACGTGCAGTTCTGACGTCATTTCTAGAGCTGCTAGGAGCTTCGGATCTTTTTGGGCACCTCCAGTGGGATGTGATCAACAGGAAACCTGCTCATCCCGGCAAAACTTCCATCGGTGAACAATTAACCGCGCGTCCGCGGTAGTGTGCTTACAATACTACGGAATATTGTGACGCTCACCGTGCAGTTCTGACGTCATTTCTAGAGCTGCTAGGAGGTTCGGATCTTTTTGAGCACCTCCATTGGGATGAGATCAATAGGAAAACCTGCTCATTCCGGCAAAACTTCCATCGGTGAACAATTAACCTGCGCGTCCGCGAGAGCGTGGTTTACAATACTACGGAATATGGTGACCGCTCACCGTGCAGGTTCTGACGGTCATTTCTAGAGCTGCTAGGAGGTTCGGATCTTTTGAGCACCTCCAGTTGGCATGTGATCAACAGGAAAACCTGCTCATTCTCCGGACAAAACTTCCATCGGTGAACAATTAACCGCGCGTCCGCGGTAGCGTGGTTACAATAGCTACGAATATTGGTGACGCTCACCGTGCAGTTCTGAACGTCATTTCTAGAGCGGCTAGGAGGTTCGGATCTTTTTGGGCACCTCCATTTGGATGTGATCAACAGGAAAACCCTGTCTCATTTCGGCAAAACTTCCATCGGTGAACAATTAACAGCGCGTCCCGCGGTACGCGTGGTTACAATACTACGGAATATGGGACGCTCACGTGCAGTTATGACGTCATTTCTAGAGCTGCTAGGAGGTTCGGATCTTTTTGGGCACCTCCATTGGGATGATGATAACAGGAAAACTGCTCAGTCAGGCAAAACTTCCATCGGTGAAACAATAACGCGCTCCGCGAGAGCGTGGTTACAATACTACGGAATATGGTGACGCTCACCGTGCAGTTCTGACGTCATTTCTGGAGCTGCTAGGACGGTTCGGATCTTTTTGGCACCTCCATTTGGATGTGATCAACAGGAAAACCTGTACATTCCGGCAAAACTTCAATCGGTGAACAATTAAACCGCGCGTCCCGCGGTGTAGCGTGGTTACAATACTTACGGAATATGGTGACGCTCACACGTGCAGTTCTGAGTCATTTCTAGAGTGCTAGGAGGTTCGGATCTTTTTGGGCACCTCCATTTGGATGTGATCAACAGGAAAACCTGCTCATTCCGGCAAAACTTCCATCGGTGAACAATTAACCGCGCGTCCGCGAGAGCGTGGTTACAATACTACGGAATATGGTGACGCTCACCGTGCAGTTCTGACGTCATTTCTAGAGCTGCTAGGAGGTTCGGATCTTTTTGAGCACCTCCAGTGGGATGTGATCAACAGGAAAACCTGCTCATTCCGGCAAAACTTCCATCGGTGAACAATTAACCGCGCGTCCGGCTAGCGTGGTTACAATACTACGGAATATGGTGACGCTCACCGTGCAGTTCTGACGTCATTTCTAGAGCTGCTAGGAGGTTCGGATCTTTTTGAGGCACCTCCAGTGGGATGTGATCAACAGGAAAACCTGCTCATTCCGGCAAAACTTCCATCGGTGAACAATTAACCGCGCGTTCGCGGTAGCGTGGTTACAATACTACGGAATATGGTGACGCTCACCGTGCAGTTCTGACGTCATTTCTAGAGCTGCTAGGAGGTTCGGATCTTTTTGGTAGCACCTCATTGGATGTGATCAACAGGAAAAACTGCTCAATTCCGGCAAACTTCCATCGGTGAACAATTAACCGCGCGTCCGCGGTAAGCGTGTTACAATACTACGGAATATGTGACGCTCACCGTGCAGTTTCTGACGTCATTTCTAGAGCTGCTAGGAGGTTCGGATCTTTTGAGGCACCTCCATTGGATGAGATCAACAGGAAAACCTGCAATCATTCCGGCAAACTTCCATCGGTGAACAATTCAACCGCGTCCGCGAGACGCGTGGTTTACAATACTACGAATATGGTGACGCTCAACGGGCAGTTCTGACGTCATTTCTAGAGCTGCTAGGATGTTCGGATCTTTTTGAGCACCTCCAGTGGCATGTGATCAACAGGAAAACCTGCTCATTCCGACAAAACTTCCATCGGTGAACAATTAACCGCGCGTCCGCGGGAGCGTGGTTACAATACTACGAATATGGTGACGCTCACCGTGCAGTTCTGACGTCATTTTATAGAGCTGCTAGGAGGTTAGGATCTTTTGAGGCACCTCCAGTGGGATGTGAATCAACAGGAAAACCTGCTCATTCCGGCAAAACTTCCATCGGTGAAACAATTAACCCGCGCGTCCGGATAGCGTGGTTACAATACTACGGAATATGGTGACGCTCACCGTGCAGTTCTGACGTCATTTCTAGAGCTGCTAGGAGGTTCGGATCTTTTTGAGCACCTCCAGTGGGATGTGATCAACAGGAAAAACTGCTCATTCCGGCAAAACTTCCATCGGTGAACAATTAACCGCGCGTCCGCGGTAGCGTGGTTACAATACTACGGAATATGGTGACGCCTCAACGTGCAGTTCTGACGTCATTTCTAGAGCTGCTAGGAGCTTCGGATCTTTTTTGGGCACCTCCAGTGGAGTGTGATCAACAGGAAAAACCTGCTCATTCCGGCAAAACTTCCATCGGTGAACAATTAACCGCGCGTCCGCGGATAGCGTGGTTACAATAGTACGGAATATGGTGGACGCTCACCGTGCAGTTCTGACGTCATTTCTAGAGCTGCTAGGAGGTTCGGATCTTTTTGAGCACCTCCATTGGGATGAGATAAACAGGAAAACCTGCTCATTCCGGCAAAACTTCCATCGGTGAACAATTAACCGCGCGTCCGCGGTAGCGTGGTTACAATACTACGGAATATGGTGACGCTCACCGTGCAGTTCTGACGTCATTTCTAGAGCTGCTAGGAGGTTCGGATCTTTTTGAGCACCTCCATTGGGATGAGATCAACAGGAAAACCTGTTCATTCCGGCAAAACTTCCATCGGTGAACAATTAACCGCGCGTCCGCGGTAGCGTGGTTACAATACTACGGAATATGGTGACGCTCACCGTGCAGTTCTGACGTCATTTCTAGAGCTGCTAGGAGGTTCGGATCTTTTTGAGCACCTCCATTGGGATGAGATCAACAGGAAAACCTGCTCATTCCGGCAAAACTTCCATCGGTGAACAATTAACCGCGCGTCCGCGGTAGCGTGGTTACAATACTACGGAATATGGTGACGCTCACCGTGCAGTTCTGACGTCATTTCTAGAGCTGCTAGGAGGTTCGGATCTTTTGAGCACCTCCATTGGGATGAGATAACAGGAAACCTGCTCATTCCGGCAAAACTTCCATCGGTGAACAATTAACCGCGCGTCCGCGGTAGCGTGGTTACAATACTACGGAATATGGTGACGCTCACCGTGCAGTTCTGACGTCATTTCTAGAGCTGCTAGGAGGTTCGGATCTTTTTGGGCACCTCCATTTGGATGTGATCAACAGGAAAACTTGCTCTATCCGGCAAAACTTTCATCGGTGAACAATTAACCGCGCGTCCGCGGTAGCGTGGTTACAATACTACGGAATATGGTGACGCTCACCGTGCAGTTATGACGTCATTTCTAGAGCTGCTAGGAGGTTCGGATCTTTTTGAGCACCTCCAGTGGTATTGATCAAACAGGAAAACCTGTATTCGACAAAAATTTACGGGAAAAATAACCCCGCGTTCGCGGGTAGCGTGGGCAAAATACGGAAAATATGGTGACGCTCACCTTGAGCTTGAGTTTTTGGAGTGTAGGGGGTCCCGGGTTTTTTGGGCCCTCCATTTTGGGTGGACAACAGGGAAAAAACCCGCTTATTCCCGGGCCAAAATTCCGGGGAACAATTTAAACCCCGCGCCGGATAGGTGGTTTCAATACTACGGATATGGTGCGTCACCTTTCAGTTGTGAGTCTTTTGAGCGTAGGGGTTTCGGATCTTTTGTGCACTCCCGTGGGTATATTTAAAAGGAAAAATGCTCGTTCCCGGAAAAAATTCCCTCTGAAACAAAAACCGGGTCGCGGTAGCTGGGGTACAATACACGGAAAGGTGACGTCACCCTGCAGTTTGATCATTTCTAGAGGTAGGAGGTTTGGTTTTTTTTGGGGCACCCCGTTGGGATGGATAAACAGGAAAAACCGTTCATTTTCCCGGGAAAAAATTCCATCGGTGAAAAATTTAAACCCCGCGTCCCCGTAGCGTGGTTTAAAACTACGGAAATGGTGACGCCACCGTGCAGTTTTGACGTAATTTTTGAGTGTGGGGATTCGGTTTTTGAGCACCCCATTGGTATGAGAAAACCCAAAAAGGGAAAAAATGTCATTCCCCCAAAAATCCCTGGTGAACAAATTTAACCCCGCGTCCCCGGTAGCGTGGTTGCTATTAGAATAGGGGAGGCTCACCGTGAGTTATGACGTCATTTCTAGAGCGTTAGGAGGGTTTGGATTTTTTTGGGCACCTCCAGTGGGATGTGTCAAAAGGAAAAATGCTCATTCCCGGGAAACTTCCCTCGGTGAACAATTAACCCCGCGTCCCCGGGTAGGTGCTTACAAAACACGGAAAATTTGGTGAGTCACCCGGGGTTTACTATTCAGAGCGTAGGGGGTTGGATCTTTTTGGGACCCCCAGTGGATGGATCAAAAGGAAAAAAATGCTCTACCCGGGAAAAAAATTCATCGGTGAACAAAAACCCCGCGTCCGCGGTGCGTGGTTTCAATACTACGGAAATTTAGGACGCTCCCCGCAGTTCGACGTATGTAGAGTGCTAGGGGGGTTTGGAATTTTTTTGGGGACCCCCATTGGATGTGTAACAGGAAAAAACCCGTCATCCCCCACAAAACTCCATCAGTGAAAAATTAACCGCGGTCCCCCGGGTAGCTGGACAATACTACGGAAAATGGTGACGCTCCCGGGAGTTTGACGTCATTCTAGAGGCTAGGAGGTTCGGTCTTTTGAGACCTCCAGTGGGATGTGATAAAAAGGAAAACCTGCCATTCCGGGAAAAATTCCATCGGTGAAAAAATTAACCGCGGTCCGCGTATCGTGGTTACTATCTCGGAAAATGGGCGTCACCGTGCAGTTTTTAGTATTTTTAAGCTGTAGGAGGGTTTGGACTTTTTGGGGACCCCCAGTGGGATTGATCAAAGGAAAAAAACCGCCCTTCCCGGGAAAATTCCA
>NW_022982463.1:313956-342159 GCF_902652985.1 Pecten maximus
GATCAGTCAACCTTGACGGTGAGCTTTCCTGTTATCTCATCCAATGGAGGTGCTCAAAAAGATCCGAACCTCCTAGCAGCTCTAGAAATGACGTCAGAACTGCACGGTGAGCGTCACCATATTCCGTAGTATTGTAACCACGCTACCGCGGACGCGCGGTTAATTGTTCACCGATGGAAGTTTTGCCGGAATGAGCAGGTTTTCCTGTTGATCTCATCCCAATGGAGGTGCTCAAAAAGATCCGAACCTCCTAGCAGCTCTAGAAATGACGTCAGAACTGCACGGTGAGCGTCACCATATTCCGTAGTATTGTAACCACGCTATCGCGGACGCGCGGTTAATTGTTCACCGATGGAAGTTTTGCCGGAATGAGCAGGTTTTCCTGTTGATCATATCCCAATGGAGGTGCTCAAAAAGATCCGAACCTCCTAGCAGCTCTAGAAATGACGTCAGAACTGCACGGTGAGCGTCACCATATTCCGTAGTATTGTAACCACGCTACCGCGGACGCGCGGTTAATTGTTCACCGATGGAAGTTTTGCCGGAATGAGCAGGTTTTCCTGTTGATCTACATCCCAATGGAGGTGCTCAAAAAGATCCGAACCTCCTAGCAGCTCTAGAAATGACGTCAGAACTGCACGGTGAGCGTCACCATATTCCGTAGTATTGTAACCACGCTACCGCGGACGCGCGGTTAATTGTTCACCGATGGAAGTTTTGCCGGAATGAGCAGGTTTTCCTGTTGATCACATCCCACTGGAGGTGCCCAAAAAGATCCGAACCTCCTAGCAGCTCTAGAAATGACGTCAGAACTGCACGGTGAGCGTCACCATATTCCGTAGTATTGTAACCACGCTACCGCGGACGCGCGGTTAATTGTTCACCGATGGAAGTTTTGCCGGAATGAGCAGGTTTTCCTGTTGATCACATCCCACTGGAGGTGCTCAAAAAGATCCGAACCTCCTAGCAGCTCTAGAAATGACGTCAGAACTGCACGGTGAGCGTCACCATATTCCGTAGTATTGTAACCACGCTATCCGCGGACGCGCGGTTAATTGTTCACCGATGGGAGTTTTGCCGGAATGAGCAGGTTTTCCTGTTGATCATCATCCCAATGGAGGTGCTCAAAAAGATCCGAACCTCCTAGCAGCTCTAGAAATGACGTCAGAACTGCACGGTGAGCGTCACCATATTCCGTAGTATTGTAACCACGCTACCGCGGACGCGCGGTTAATTGTTCACCGATGGAAGTTTTGCCGGAATGAGCAGGTTTTCCTGTTGATCACATCCCAATGGAGGTGCTCAAAAAGATCCGAACCTCCTAGCAGCTCTAGAAATGACGTCAGAACTGCACGGTGAGCGTCACCATATTCCGTAGTATTGTAACCACGCTACCGCGGACGCGCGGTTAATTGTTCACCGATGGAAGTTTTGCCGGAATGAGCAGGTTTTCCTGTTGATCACATCCCACTGGAGGTGCTCAAAAAGATCCGAACCTCCTAGCAGCTCTAGAAATGACGTCAGAACTGCACGGTGAGCGTCACCATATTCGTAGTATTGTAACCACGCTATCGCGGACGCGCGGTTAATTGTTCACCGATGGAAGTTTTGCCGGAATGAGCAGGTTTTCCTGTTGATCTCATCCCAATGGAGGTGCTCAAAAAGATCCGAACCTCCTAGCAGCTCTAGAAATGACGTCAGAACTGCACGGTGAGCGTCACCATATTCCGTAGTATTGTAACCACGCTACCGCGGACGCGCGGTTAATTGTTCACCGATGGAAGTTTTGCCGGAATGAGCAGGTTTTCCTGTTGATCTCATCCCAATGGAGGTGCTCAAAAAGATCCGAACCTCCTAGCAGCTCTAGAAATGACGTCAGAACTGCACGGTGAGCGTCACCATATTCCGTAGTATTGTAACCACGCTACCGCGGACGCGCGGTTAATTGTTCACCGATGGAAGTTTTGCCGGAATGAGCAGGTTTTCCTGTTGATCATCATCCCAATGGAGGTGCTCAAAAAGATCCGAACCTCCTAGCAGCTCTAGAAATGACGTCAGAACTGCACGGTGAGCGTCACCATATTCCGTAGTATTGTAACCACGCTACCGCGGACGCGCGGTTAATTGTTCACCGATGGAAGTTTTGCCGGAATGAGCAGGTTTTCCTGTTGATCACATCCCACTGGAGGTGCTCAAAAAGATCCGAACCTCCTAGCAGCTCTAGAAATGACGTCAGAACTGAACTGCACGGTGAGCGTCACCATATTCCGTAGTATTGTAACCACGCTACCGCGGACGCGCGGTTAATTGTTCACCGATGGAAGTTTTGCCGGAATGAGCAGGTTTTCCTGTTGATCTCATCCCAATGGAGGTGCTCAAAAAGATCCGAACCTCCTAGCAGCTCTAGAAATGACGTCAGAACTGCACGGTGAGCGTCACCATATTCCGTAGTATTGTAACCACGCTACCGCGGACGCGCGGTTAATTGTTCACCGATGGAAGTTTTGCCGGAATGAGCAGGTTTTCCTGTTGATCACATCCCAATGGAGGTGCTCAAAAAGATCCGAACCTCCTAGCAGCTCTAGAAATGACGTCAGAACTGCACGGTGAGCGTCACCATATTCCGTAGTATTGTAACCACGCTACCGCGGACGCGCGGTTAATTGTTCACCGATGGAAGTTTTGCCGGAATGAGCAGTTTTTCCTGTTGATCATATCCCACTGGAGGTGCACAAAAAGATCCGAACCTCCTAGCAGCTCTAGAAATGACGTCAGAACTGCACGGTGAGCGTCACCATATTCCGTAGTATTGTAACCACGCTACCGCGGACGCGCGGTTAATTGTTCACCGATGGAAGTTTTGCCGGAATGAGCAGGTTTTCCTGTTGATCACATCCAATGGGGGTGCCCAAAAAGATCCGAACCTCCTAGCAGCTCTAGAAATGACGTCAGAACTGCACGGTGAGCGTCACCATATTCCGTAGTATTGTAACCACGCTACCGCGGACGCGCGGTTAATTGTTCACCGATGGAAGTTTTGCCGGAATGAGCAGGTTTTCCTGTTGATCACATCCCAATGGAGGTGCTCAAAAAGATCCGAACCTCCTAGCAGCTCTAGAAATGACGTCAGAACTGCACGGTGAGCGTCACCATATTCCGTAGTATTGTAACCACGCTACCGCGGACGCGCGGTTAATTGTTCACCGATGGAAGTTTTGCCGGAATGAGCAGGTTTTCCTGTTGATCACATCCCAATGGAGGTGCTCAAAAAGATCCGAACCTCCTAGCAGCTCTAGAAATGACGTCAGAACTGCACGGTGAGCGTCACCATATTCCGTAGTATTGTAACCACGCTACCGCGGACGCGCGGTTAATTGTTCACCGATGGAAGTTTTGCCGGAATGAGCAGGTTTTCCTGTTGATCACATCCCAATGGAGGTGCTCAAAAAGATCCGAACCTCCTAGCAGCTCTAGAAATGACGTCAGAACTGCACGGTGAGCGTCACCATATTCCGTAGTATTGTAACCACGCTACCGCGGACGCGCGGTTAATTGTTCACCGATGGAAGTTTTGCCGGAATGAGCAGGTTTTCCTGTTGATCTCATCCCAATGGAGGTGCTCAAAAAGATCCGAACCTCCTAGCAGCTCTAGAAATGACGTCAGAACTGCACGGTGAGCGTCACCATATTCCGTAGTATTGTAACCACGCTACCGCGGACGCGCGGTTAATTGTTCACCGATGGAAGTTTTGCCGGAATGAGCAGGTTTTCCTGTTGATCATCATCCCAATGGAGGTGCTCAAAAAGATCCGAACCTCCTAGCAGCTCTAGAAATGACGTCAGAACTGCACGGTGAGCGTCACCATATTCCGTAGTATTGTAACCACGCTACCGCGGACGCGCGGTTAATTGTTCACCGATGGAAGTTTTGCCGGAATGAGCAGGTTTTCCTGTTGATCACATCCCAATGGAGGTGCTCAAAAAGATCCGAACCTCCTAGCAGCTCTAGAAATGACGTCAGAACTGCACGGTGAGCGTCACCATATTCCGTAGTATTGTAACCACGCTATCGCGAACGCGCGGTTAATTGTTCACCGATGGAAGTTTTGCCGGAATGAGCAGGTTTTCCTGTTGATCACATCCCAATGGAGGTGCCTCAAAAGATCCGAACCTCCTAGCAGCTCTAGAAATGACGTCAGAACTGCACGGTGAGCGTCACCATATTCCGTAGTATTGTAACCACGCTACCGCGGACGCGCGGTTAATTGTTCACCGATGGAAGTTTTGCCGGAATGAGCAGGTTTTCCTGTTGATCATCATCCCAATGGAGGTGCTCAAAAAGATCCGAACCTCCTAGCAGCTCTAGAAATGACGTCAGAACTGCACGGTGAGCGTCACCATATTCCGTAGTATTGTAACCACGCTACCGCGGACGCGCGGTTAATTGTTCACCGATGGAAGTTTTGCCGGAATGAGCAGGTTTTCCTGTTGATCTCATCCCAATGGAGGTGCTCAAAAAGATCCGAACCTCCTAGCAGCTCTAGAAATGACGTCAGAACTGCACGGTGAGCGTCACCATATTCCGTAGTATTGTAACCACGCTACCGCGGACGCGCGGTTAATTGTTCACCGATGGAAGTTTTGCCGGAATGAGCAGGTTTTCCTGTTGATCTCATCCCAATGGAGGTGCTCAAAAAGATCCGAACCTCCTAGCAGCTCTAGAAATGACGTCAGAACTGCACGGTGAGCGTCACCATATTCCGTAGTATTGTAACCACGCTACCGCGGACGCGCGGTTAATTGTTCACCGATGGAAGTTTTGCCGGAATGAGCAGGTTTTCCTGTTGATCTACATCCCAATGGAGGTGCTCAAAAAGATCCGAACCTCCTAGCAGCTCTAGAAATGACGTCAGAACTGCACGGTGAACGTCACCATATTCCGTAGTATTGTAACCACGCTACCGCGGACGCGCGGTTAATTGTTCACCGATGGAAGTTTTGCCGGAATGAGCAGGTTTTCCTGTTGATCATCATCCCAATGGAGGTGCTCAAAAAGATCCGAACCTCCTAGCAGCTCTAGAAATGACGTCAGAACTGCACGGTGAGCGTCACCATATTCCGTAGTATTGTAACCACGCTACCGCGGACGCGCGGTTAATTGTTCACCGATGGAAGTTTTGCCGGAATGAGCAGGTTTTCCTGTTGATCACATCCCACTGGAGGTGCTCAAAAAGATCCGAACCTCCTAGCAGCTCTAGAAATGACGTCAGAACTGCACGGTGAGCGTCACCATATTCCGTAGTATTGTAACCACGCTACCGCGGACGCGCGGTTAATTGTTCACCGATGGAAGTTTTGCCGGAATGAGCAGGTTTTCCTGTTGATCTCATCCCAATGGAGGTGCTCAAAAAGATCCGAACCTCCTAGCAGCTCTAGAAATGACGTCAGAACTGCAAGGTGAGCGTCACCATATTCCGTAGTATTGTAACCACGCTACCGCGGACGCGCGGTTAATTGTTCACCGATGGAAGTTTTGCCGGAATGAGCAGGTTTTCCTGTTGATCTCATCCCAATGGAGGTGCTCAAAAAGATCCGAACCTCCTAGCAGCTCTAGAAATGACGTCAGAACTGCACGGTGAGCGTCACCATATTCCGTAGTATTGTAACCACGCTACCGCGGACGCGCGGTTAATTGTTCACCGATGGAAGTTTTGCCGGAATGAGCAGGTTTTCCTGTTGATCTACATCCCAATGGAGGTGCTCAAAAAGATCCGAACCTCCTAGCAGCTCTAGAAATGACGTCAGAACTGCACGGTGAGCGTCACCATATTCCGTAGTATTGTAACCACGCTACCGCGGACGCGCGGTTAATTGTTCACCGATGGAAGTTTTGCCGGAATGAGCAGGTTTTCCTGTTGATCATCATCCCAATGGAGGTGCTCAAAAAGATCCGAACCTCCTAGCAGCTCTAGAAATGACGTCAGAACTGCACGGTGAGCGTCACCATATTCCGTAGTATTGTAACCACGCTACCGCGGACGCGCGGTTAATTGTTCACCGATGGAAGTTTTGCCGGAATGAGCAGGTTTTCCTGTTGATCACATCCCAATGGAGGTGCTCAAAAAGATCCGAACCTCCTAGCAGCTCTAGAAATGACGTCAGAACTGCACGGTGAGCGTCACCATATTCCGTAGTATTGTAACCACGCTACCGCGGACGCGCGGTTAATTGTTCACCGATGGAAGTTTTGCCGGAATGAGCTGGTTTGCCTGTTGATCTCATCCCAATGGAGGTGCTCAAAACGATCCGAACCTCCTAGCAGCTCTAGAAATGACGTCAGAACTGCACGGTGAGCGTCACCATATTCCGTAGTATTGTAACCACGCTACCGCGGACGCGCGGTTAATTGTTCACCGATGGAAGTTTTGCCGGAATGAGCAGGTTTTCCTGTTGATCTCATCCCAATGGAGGTGCTCAAAAAGATCCGAACCTCCTAGCAGCTCTAGAAATGACGTCAGAACTGCACGGTGAGCGTCACCATATTCCGTAGTATTGTAACCACGCTACCGCGGACGCGCGGTTAATTGTTCACCGATGGAAGTTTCGCCGGAATGAGCAGGTTTTCCTGTTGATCACATCCCAATGGAGGTGCTCAAAAAGATCCGAACCTCCTAGCAGCTCTAGAAATGACGTCAGAACTGCACGGTGAGCGTCACCATATTCCGTAGTATTGTAACCACGCTACCGCGGACGCGCGGTTAATTGTTCACCGATGGAAGTTTTGCCGGAATGAGCAGGTTTTCCTGTTGATCATCATCCCAATGGAGGTGCTCAAAAAGATCCGAACCTCCTAGCAGCTCTAGAAATGACGTCAGAACTGCACGGTGAGCGTCACCATATTCCGTAGTATTGTAACCACGCTACCGCGGACGCGCGGTTAATTGTTCACCGATGGAAGTTTTGCCGGAATGAGCAGGTTTTCCTGTTGATCTCATCCCAATGGAGGTGCTCAAAAAGATCCGAACCTCCTAGCAGCTCTAGAAATGACGTCAGAACTGCACGGTGAGCGTCACCATATTCCGTAGTATTGTAACCACGCTACCGCGGACGCGCGGTTAATTGTTCACCGATGGAAGTTTTGCCGGAATGAGCAGGTTTTCCTGTTGATCACATCCCAATGGAGGTGCTCAAAAAGATCCGAACCTCCTAGCAGCTCTAGAAATGACGTCAGAACTGCACGGTGAGCGTCACCATATTCCGTAGTATTGTAACCACGCTATCGCGGACGCGCGGTTAATTGTTCACCGATGGAAGTTTTGCCGGAATGAGCAGGTTTTCCTGTTGATCATAATCCCAATGGAGGTGCTCAAAAAGATCCGAACCTCCTAGCAGCTCTAGAAATGACGTCAGAACTGCACGGTGAGCGTCACCATATTCCGTAGTATTGTAACCACGCTACCGCGGACGCGCGGTTAATTGTTCACCGATGGAAGTTTTGCCGGAATGAGCAGGTTTTCCTGTTGATCATCATCCCAATGGAGGTGCTCAAAAAGATCCGAACCTCCTAGCAGCTCTAGAAATGACGTCAGAACTGCACGGTGAGCGTCACCATATTCCGTAGTATTGTAACCACGCTACCGCGGACGCGCGGTTAATTGTTCACCGATGGAAGTTTTGCCGGAATGAGCAGGTTTTCCTGTTGATCTCATCCCAATGGAGGTGCTCAAAAAGATCCGAACCTCCTAGCAGCTCTAGAAATGACGTCAGAACTGCACGGTGAGCGTCACCATATTCCGTAGTATTGTAACCACGCTACCGCGGACGCGCGGTTAATTGTTCACCGATGGAAGTTTTGCCGGAATGAGCAGGTTTTCCTGTTGATCACATCCCAATGGAGGTGCTCAAAAAGATCCGAACCTCCTAGCAGCTCTAGAAATGACGTCAGAACTGCACGGTGAGCGTCACCATATTCCGTAGTATTGTAACCACGCTACCGCGGACGCGCGGTTAATTGTTCACCGATGGAAGTTTTGCCGGAATGAGCAGGTTTTCCTGTTGATCATCATCCCAATGGAGGTGCTCAAAAAGATCCGAACCTCCTAGCAGCTCTAGAAATGACGTCAGAACTGCACGGTGAGCGTCACCATATTCCGTAGTATTGTAACCACGCTACCGCGGACGCGCGGTTAATTGTTCACCGATGGAAGTTTTGCCGGAATGAGCAGGTTTTCCTGTTGATCACATCCCAATGGAGGTGCTCAAAAAGATCCGAACCTCCTAGCAGCTCTAGAAATGACGTCAGAACTGCACGGTGAGCGTCACCATATTCCGTAGTATTGTAACCACGCTACCGCGGACGCGCGGTTAATTGTTCACCGATGGAAGTTTTGCCGGAATGAGCAGGTTTTCCTGTTGATCATCATCCCAATGGAGGTGCTCAAAAAGATCCGAACCTCCTAGCAGCTCTAGAAATGACGTCAGAACTGCACGGTGAGCGTCACCATATTCCGTAGTATTGTAACCACGCTACCGCGGACGCGCGGTTAATTGTTCACCGATGGAAGTTTTGCCGGAATGAGCAGGTTTTCCTGTTGATCTCATCCCAATGGAGGTGCTCAAAAAGATCCGAACCTCCTAGCAGCTCTAGAAATGACGTCAGAACTGCACGGTGAGCGTCACCATATTCCGTAGTATTGTAACCACGCTACCGCGGACGCGCGGTTAATTGTTCACCGATGGAAGTTTTGCCGGAATGAGCAGGTTTTCCTGTTGATCTCATCCCAATGGAGGTGCTCAAAAAGATCCGAACCTCCTAGCAGCTCTAGAAATGACGTCAGAACTGCACGGTGAGCGTCACCATATTCCGTAGTATTGTAACCACGCTACCGCGGACGCGCGGTTAATTGTTCACCGATGGAAGTTTTGCCGGAATGAGCAGGTTTTCCTGTTGATCACATCCCAATGGAGGTGCTCAAAAAGATCCGAACCTCCTAGCAGCTCTAGAAATGACGTCAGAACTGCACGGTGAGCGTCACCATATTCCGTAGTATTGTAACCACGCTACCGCGGACGCGCGGTTAATTGTTCACCGATGGAAGTTTTGCCGGAATGAGCAGGTTTTCCTGTTGATCACATCCCAATGGAGGTGCTCAAAAAGATCCGAACCTCCTAGCAGCTCTAGAAATGACGTCAGAACTGCACGGTGAGCGTCACCATATTCCGTAGTATTGTAACCACGCTACCGCGGACGCGCGGTTAATTGTTCACCGATGGAAGTTTTGCCGGAATGAGCAGGTTTTCCTGTTGATCTCATCCCAATGGAGGTGCTCAAAAAGATCCGAACCTCCTAGCAGCTCTAGAAATGACGTCAGAACTGCACGGTGAGCGTCACCATATTCCGTAGTATTGTAACCACGCTACCGCGGACGCGCGGTTAATTGTTCACCGATGGAAGTTTTGCCGGAATGAGCAGGTTTTCCTGTTGATCATCATCCCAATGGAGGTGCTCAAAAAGATCCGAACCTCCTAGCAGCTCCAGAAATGACGTCAGAACTGCACGGTGAGCGTCACCATATTCCGTAGTATTGTAACCACGCTACCGCGGACGCGCGGTTAATTGTTCACCGATGGAAGTT
The DNA here is from genome assembly GCF_902652985.1 of Pecten maximus. Lineage (NCBI taxonomy): Eukaryota > Metazoa > Mollusca > Bivalvia > Pectinida > Pectinidae > Pecten > Pecten maximus. The sequence continues at coordinate 323,592 of NW_022982463.1, forward strand.
TTGCCGGAATGAGCAGGTTTTCCTGTTGATCACATCCAAATGGAGGTGCTCAAAAAGATCCGAACCTCCTAGCAGCTCTAGAAATGACGTCAGAACTGCACGGTGAGCGTCACCATATTCCGTAGTATTGTAACCACGCTACCGCGGACGCGCGGTTAATTGTTCACCGATGGAAGTTTTGCCGGAATGAGCAGGTTTTCCTGTTGATCACATCCCAATGGAGGTGCTCAAAAAGATCCGAACCTCCTAGCAGCTCTAGAAATGACGTCAGAACTGCACGGTGAGCGTCACCATATTCCGTAGTATTGTAACCACGCTACCGCGGACGCGCGGTTAATTGTTCACCGATGGAAGTTTTGCCGGAATGAGCAGGTTTTCCTGTTGATCTCATCCCAATGGAGGTGCTCAAAAAGATCCGAACCTCCTAGCAGCTCTAGAAATGACGTCAGAACTGCACGGTGAGCGTCACCATATTCCGTAGTATTGTAACCACGCTACGGCGGACGCGCGGTTAATTGTTCACCGATGGAAGTTTTGCCGGAATGAGCAGGTTTTCCTGTTGATCTCATCCCAATGGAGGTGCTCAAAAAGATCCGAACCTCCTAGCAGCTCTAGAAATGACGTCAGAACTGCACGGTGAGCGTCACCATATTCCGTAGTATTGTAACCACGCTACCGCGGACGCGCGGTTAATTGTTCACCGATGGAAGTTTTGCCGGAATGAGCAGGTTTTCCTGTTGATCACATCCCAATGGAGGTGCTCAAAAAGATCCGAACCTCCTAGCAGCTCTAGAAATGACGTCAGAACTGCACGGTGAGCGTCACCATATTCCGTAGTATTGTAACCACGCTACCGCGGACGCGCGGTTAATTGTTCACCGATGGAAGTTTTGCCGGAATGAGCAGGTTTTCCTGTTGATCACATCCCAATGGAGGTGCTCAAAAAGATCCGAACCTCCTAGCAGCTCTAGAAATGACGTCAGAACTGCACGGTGAGCGTCACCATATTCCGTAGTATTGTAACCACGCTACCGCGGACGCGCGGTTAATTGTTCACCGATGGAAGTTTTGCCGGAATGAGCAGGTTTTCCTGTTGATCACATCCCAATGGAGGTGCTCAAAAAGATCCGAACCTCCTAGCAGCTCTAGAAATGACGTCAGAACTGCACGGTGAGCGTCACCATATTCCGTAGTATTGTAACCACGCTACCGCGGACGCGCGGTTAATTGTTCACCGATGGAAGTTTTGCCGGAATGAGCAGGTTTTCCTGTTGATCATCATCCCAATGGAGGTGCTCAAAAAGATCCGAACCTCCTAGCAGCTCTAGAAATGACGTCAGAACTGCACGGTGAGCGTCACCATATTCCGTAGTATTGTAACCACGCTACCGCGGACGCGCGGTTAATTGTTCACCGATGGAAGTTTTGCCGGAATGAGCAGGTTTTCCTGTTGATCATCATCCCAATGGAGGTGCTCAAAAAGATCCGAACCTCCTAGCAGCTCTAGAAATGACGTCAGAACTGCACGGTGAGCGTCACCATATTCCGTAGTATTGTAACCACGCTACCGCGGACGCGCGGTTAATTGTTCACCGATGGAAGTTTTGCCGGAATGAGCAGGTTTTCCTGTTGATCTCATCCCAATGGAGGTGCTCAAAAAGATCCGAACCTCCTAGCAGCTCTAGAAATGACGTCAGAACTGCACGGTGAGCGTCACCATATTCCGTAGTATTGTAACCACGCTACCGCGGACGCGCGGTTAATTGTTCACCGATGGAAGTTTTGCCGGAATGAGCAGGTTTTCCTGTTGATCATCATCCCAATGGAGGTGCTCAAAAAGATCCGAACCTCCTAGCAGCTCTAGAAATGACGTCAGAACTGCACGGTGAGCGTCACCATATTCCGTAGTATTGTAACCACGCTACCGCGGACGCGCGGTTAATTGTTCACCGATGGAAGTTTTGCCGGAATGAGCAGGTTTTCCTGTTGATCACATCCCAATGGAGGTGCTCAAAAAGATCCGAACCTCCTAGCAGCTCTAGAAATGACGTCAGAACTGCACGGTGAGCGTCACCATATTCCGTAGTATTGTAACCACGCTACCGCGGACGCGCGGTTAATTGTTCACCGATGGAAGTTTTGCCGGAATGAGCAGGTTTTCCTGTTGATCTCATCCCAATGGAGGTGCTCAAAAAGATCCGAACCTCCTAGCAGCTCTAGAAATGACGTCAGAACTGCACGGTGAGCGTCACCATATTCCGTAGTATTGTAACCACGCTACCGCGGACGCGCGGTTAATTGTTCACCGATGGAAGTTTTGCCGGAATGAGCAGGTTTTCCTGTTGATCTCATCCCAATGGAGGTGCTCAAAAAGATCCGAACCTCCTAGCAGCTCTAGAAATGACGTCAGAACTGCACGGTGAGCGTCACCATATTCCGTAGTATTGTAACCACGCTACCGCGGACGCGCGGTTAATTGTTCACCGATGGAAGTTTTGCCGGAATGAGCAGGTTTTCCTGTTGATCATCATCCCAATGGAGGTGCTCAAAAAGATCCGAACCTCCTAGCAGCTCTAGAAATGACGTCAGAACTGCACGGTGAGCGTCACCATATTCCGTAGTATTGTAACCACGCTACCGCGGACGCGCGGTTAATTGTTCACCGATGGAAGTTTTGCCGGAATGAGCAGGTTTTCCTGTTGATCATCATCCCAATGGAGGTGCTCAAAAAGATCCGAACCTCCTAGCAGCTCTAGAAATGACGTCAGAACTGCACGGTGAGCGTCACCATATTCCGTAGTATTGTAACCACGCTACCGCGGACGCGCGGTTAATTGTTCACCGATGGAAGTTTTGCCGGAATGAGCAGGTTTTCCTGTTGATCATCATCCCAATGGAGGTGCTCAAAAAGATCCGAACCTCCTAGCAGCTCTAGAAATGACGTCAGAACTGCACGGTGAGCGTCACCATATTCCGTAGTATTGTAACCACGCTACCGCGGACGCGCGGTTAATTGTTCACCGATGGAAGTTTTGCCGGAATGAGCAGGTTTTCCTGTTGATCATCATCCCAATGGAGGTGCTCAAAAAGATCCGAACCTCCTAGCAGCTCTAGAAATGACGTCAGAACTGCACGGTGAGCGTCACCATATTCCGTAGTATTGTAACCACGCTACCGCGGACGCGCGGTTAATTGTTCACCGATGGAAGTTTTGCCGGAATGAGCAGGTTTTCCTGTTGATCATCATCCCAATGGAGGTGCTCAAAAAGATCCGAACCTCCTAGCAGCTCTAGAAATGACGTCAGAACTGCACGGTGAGCGTCACCATATTCCGTAGTATTGTAACCACGCTACCGCGGACGCGCGGTTAATTGTTCACCGATGGAAGTTTTGCCGGAATGAGCAGGTTTTCCTGTTGATCATCATCCCAATGGAGGTGCTCAAAAAGATCCGAACCTCCTAGCAGCTCTAGAAATGACGTCAGAACTGCACGGTGAGCGTCACCATATTCCGTAGTATTGTAACCACGCTACCGCGGACGCGCGGTTAATTGTTCACCGATGGAAGTTTTGCCGGAATGAGCAGGTTTTCCTGTTGATCTCATCCCAATGGAGGTGCTCAAAAAGATCCGAACCTCCTAGCAGCTCTGAAATGACGTCAGAACTGCACGGTGAGCGTCACCATATTCCGTAGTATTGTAACCACGCTACCGCGGACGCGCGGTTAATTGTTCACCGATGGAAGTTTTGCCGGAATGAGCAGGTTTTCCTGTTGATCACATCCCAATGGAGGTGCCTCAAAAAGATCCGAACCTCCTAGCAGCTCTAGAAATGACGTCAGAACTGCACGGTGAGCGTCACCATATTCCGTAGTATTGTAACCACGCTACCGCGGACGCGCGGTTAATTGTTCACCGATGGAAGTTTTGCCGGAATGAGCAGGTTTTCCTGTTGATCACATCCCACTGGAGGTGCTCAAAAAGATCCGAACCTCCTAGCAGCTCTAGAAATGACGTCAGAACTGCACGGTGAGCGTCACCATATTCCGTAGTATTGTAACCACGCTACCGCGGACGCGCGGTTAATTGTTCACCGATGGAAGTTTTGCCGGAATGAGCAGGTTTTCCTGTTGATCATCATCCCAATGGAGGTGCTCAAAAAGATCCGAACCTCCTAGCAGCTCTAGAAATGACGTCAGAACTGCACGGTGAGCGTCACCATATTCCGTAGTATTGTAACCACGCTACCGCGGACGCGCGGTTAATTGTTCACCGATGGAAGTTTTGCCGGAATGAGCAGGTTTTCCTGTTGATCTCATCCCAATGGAGGTGCTCAAAAAGATCCGAACCTCCTAGCAGCTCTAGAAATGACGTCAGAACTGCACGGTGAGCGTCACCATATTCCGTAGTATTGTAACCACGCTACCGCGGACGCGCGGTTAATTGTTCACCGATGGAAGTTTTGCCGGAATGAGCAGGTTTTCCTGTTGATCACATCCCAATGGAGGTGCTCAAAAAGATCCGAACCTCCTAGCAGCTCTAGAAATGACGTCAGAACTGCACGGTGAGCGTCACCATATTCCGTAGTATTGTAACCACGCTACCGCGGACGCGCGGTTAATTGTTCACCGATGGAAGTTTTGCCGGAATGAGCAGGTTTTCCTGTTTATCTCATCCCAATGGAGGTGCTCAAAAAGATCCGAACCTCCTAGCAGCTCTAGAAATGACGTCAGAACTGCACGGTGAGCGTCACCATATTCCGTAGTATTGTAACCACGCTACCGCGGACGCGCGGTTAATTGTTCACCGATGGAAGTTTTGCCGGAATGAGCAGGTTTTCCTGTTGATCTCATCCCAATGGAGGTGCTCAAAAAGATCCGAACCTCCTAGCAGCTCTAGAAATGACGTCAGAACTGCACGGTGAGCGTCACCATATTCCGTAGTATTGTAACCACGCTACCGCGGACGCGCGGTTTATTGTTCACCGATGGAAGTTTTGCCGGAATGAGCAGGTTTTCCTGTTTATCTCATCCCAATGGAGGTGCTCAAAAAGATCCGAAGCTCCTAGCAGCTCTAGAAATGACGTCAGAACTGCACGGTGAGCGTCACCATATTCCGTAGTATTGTAACCACGCTACCGCGGACGCGCGGTTAATTGTTCACCGATGGAAGTTTTGCCGGAATGAGCAGGTTTTCCTGTTGATCACATCCCCCTGGAGGTGCTCAAAAAGATCTGAACCTCCTAGCAGCTCTAGAAATGACGTCAGAACTGCACGGTGAGCGTCACCATATTCCGTAGTATTGTAACCACGCTACCGCGGACGCGCGGTTAATTGTTCACCGATGGAAGTTTTGCCGGAATGAGCAGGTTTTCCTGTTGATCACATCCCACTGGAGGTGCTCAAAAAGATCCGAACCTCCTAGCAGCTCTAGAAATGACGTCAGAACTGCACGGTGAGCGTCACCATATTCCGTAGTATTGTAACCACGCTACCGCGGACGCGCGGTTAATTGTTCACCGATGGAAGTTTTGCCGGAATGAGCAGGTTTTCCTGTTGATCTCATCCCAATGGAGGTGCTCAAAAAGATCCGAACCTCCTAGCAGCTCTAGAAATGACGTCAGAACTGCACGGTGAGCGTCACCATATTCCGTAGTATTGTAACCACGCTACCGCGGACGCGCGGTTAATTGTTCACCGATGGAAGTTTTGCCGGAATGAGCAGGTTTTCCTGTTGATCTCATCCCAATGGAGGTGCTCAAAAAGATCCGAACCTCCTAGCAGCTCTAGAAATGACGTCAGAACTGCACGGTGAGCGTCACCATATTCCGTAGTATTGTAACCACGCTACCGCGGACGCGCGGTTAATTGTTCACCGATGGAAGTTTTGCCGGAATGAGCAGGTTTTCCTGTTGATCTCATCCCAATGGAGGTGCTCAAAAAGATCCGAACCTCCTAGCAGCTCTAGAAATGACGTCAGAACTGCACGGTGAGCGTCACCATATTCCGTAGTATTGTAACCACGCTACCGCGGACGCGCGGTTAATTGTTCACCGATGGAAGTTTTGCCGGAATGAGCAGTTTTTCCTGTTGATCACATCCCACTGAAGGTGCTCAACAAGATCCGAACCTCCTAGCAGCTCTAGAAATGACGTCAGCACTGCACGGTGAGCGTCACCGTATTCGTAGTATTGTAACCAAGCTATCGCGGACGCGCGGTTAATTGCACGGTGAGCGTCACCATATTCCGTAGTAAGTAACACCTACCGCGGCGGGGGGTTTTTGGGAATGGGGCTTTTTTTTTACCCCACCCAAGGGGGTTAAAAAAGACCGAATGAAAATTAAAGTCGTAAAAAATCCGGGGCCCCCCAAAAGGGGTATGTAAAAAAATGGGGCCCCGGTTAATTTTTTTCCGGGGAATTTAAAGGAGGCCCGGATCCACCCAAAGGGGGTTAAAAAAACCCCCCCGGAAAAAAGGTAGAAGCCACGGGAGGGGGAATTTCCCGGGTTTGGGAAAGCAGGGCCGGGGGTTTAATTTTCCCAGGAAAGTTTTCAATAAATTTTTCCCTTTTATCTCACCCAAAGGGGGGCTCAAAAAAAACCCCCAGCGGGGTTAAAGCAAAGGGAGGAGGTAAATTCCGTTTTTGAACCAGCCGGGCCCCTTTTTTTAAACGATGAACAATAAAGGCCTTTTAAACCCAGGAGGGAAAAAAAGTCCCCCCCCGCGCAAAAGCGCGAATGCACGGGACTCCCAAACCGGTTTTTTTTAAACCCCATGGGAGGCAAAAATTTCCCCCGAGAAAAATTTTTTTTGGGGAAAACCATTTTTCCTGTTTAAAATTCCCCGGGGGGCCAAAAAAGTAAAGGGGTTAAAAAGGGGGTCAAAACTGAGGTAGCTAAAACCGAAAAAAACCCCCTTTGGGAGCGGGTTTAATTTTTATTTTTAAGTTTGCCAAAAGGAGGTTTTTGTCCATGGGGGGCCCCAAAAGACCGGTCCGACTCCAAAAAAAGGGCTGGTGGCCCCCTAATTTTTTTTTAAACCACGTAGCCCCTTAAATTGTCAGTAATTTTTTGGGGAAAAGGCGGTTTTGTTACAAATATGGGGGCTAAAAGTCAAACCCCCGAGTCTAAAATGATTCGTCAAAAAGGGAGGGTAGGTAAAACCCCAAATTTTTAAAATACCGACCGGGGAAAAAGGGGGTTTTTTCCGGAAGAGGTTTTTTTTTCCCCCCTTTTAAAAGGAAAAATTGACCAAAAAGCCAAAATGGGGGGGGTTTTAAAAGGTAAAAAAACCCCCGGGGGGGGGGTTTAATTTGTTCCCCGAGGGAAATTTTGCCGGAATAAACAGTTTCCTGTTTACTACCCCAAATGAGGTGCCAAAAAGATCCGAACCCAGCGCTCTAGAAATGAGAAATGCAGGTGAGCCCCCCCCTTTTTTTTAACCCCCGGGGACGGGGTTAAGTTCCCCGAGGGAATTTTTCCGGAATGGCGGTTTTCTTTTTTCCCCCATTAGATCAAAAAGATTCCCCCCCCCAAAAATTTTCCAAAAAAGGGGAAAGCTACAACCGTGTATTGTCCAGATGGGAAAAGGGGTTTTGTTCCCCATCATTTTGGGGGAAAAGGGGGCCCTTTGGGAACCAAAGGGAGGCCCCAAAAAGTAAACCTCCCCCCCAAAATGACCCCGGGGGGGGTTTCCCCAATTTCGAAGAAGTCCGTACCACCGGGGTTAAGTTCCCGAAAAATTTTCCCGGAAATGAGAGTTTTCGTTAAAACCCCCAAAGGGGAAAAAGTAACCCGCACCCAAAAGGGAAAAAAGGGGGGCCCCAAAGTTATTTAAAAAACAGGGGGGGGAAAAAAAAAGGGGTTTTGCCAAAAAAGGGGTTTTTCCTTTTGATTATAAAGGTGAAAAAAAGCCCGAACCCCCAGAGTTAAAAAGAACAAAACCCTTTTAAAACCGGTTTGTAAAGTCCGGGGGGGTTTTAAAGAGAGGTTTTGCCGGAAGGAACATTTTCCGTTTACCATCCAAAGGGGTGAAAAAGTCCAATTGCGGAAAAATGGCAGTGGGTGACCCCCAAAAGTGGAAAACGAACCCACGCCGGAAATTTTTCAGAGGAATTTTGAGGTCATTTTTTTTTCCCCGGAGGGAAAAAAGCCGAATCCGGGAAAAAAAAATCGCAAACGGGGCTCACCATTTCCTGGGTTTGAAACGTTCGGGGGCGGGGGGTTGTTAGGGAGGGAATTTTTTCCCGGAAAGGCTTTTTTTTTTTCCCCCCGGGGGAAAAAAATTTCCCCTCCAGAGTTCAAAAGAAAAACCCCCCGGGGGCGTCAAATTCCGTAGGTAACCACCTGGGCCCTTTTTGCCCCGGGAATTTTCCGGATGAGTTTTCCTTTTAAATTCCACTGGGGTGCAAAAAGATCCGAACCTCCTAGCAGCTTAAAAAAGGGAAAGGGAGCTCACTTTCCGAGTATTTTAACCACGCTACGCGGCGCGGGGTTAATTTGTTCACCGATTTTTTGGGGGGAAAAAGGGGTTTTTCCTTTTGATCCCCCAAAATGGGGGCCCCCAAAAACCCAACCTCCAGCAGCCCAAAAGCGTCAGAGCTCCCATGGGGTTTAAAAATTTTATTTAAGTAAAACGTGGGGCCCGGTTAAGGTTCCCGTATTTCCGGAAAAAATTTTTTCCGGAAAACCCCCAGGGGGGAAAAGATCGAACCCGAGCTCAAAAAAAAATGCCAGAACCCCCCGGAAGGGTCACCGATGGAGTTTTCAAACCCCCGTTTTTTTCCCAGGGAAATTTTTAAAAAGACGGTTTCCGGATTTAAAATGCTCAAAAAAAGCCTCTCACCAAAAAAAGGGTCGAAAGCCGGTAGGTCACCTTTCCAGTTTGCCCCTTGGGGGGGGGGTTTTTGTTCACCGGGTTTTTAAAAGAACGGTTTTCCTGATCCAAAAGGGGGTAAAAAGTCCCTAAAAAAAGGGCCCGAAACCCGGGGGGTTATTCCGGTTTTCCCGAGCGGGGGGGGTTAATTTCCCATGGATTTTGGGAAGAACTTTTCCTTGATTACCCCAGGGAGGTATAAAAAGGGTTTTAACCCCTGCAGCCAAAAAAAAGGGGGGAGGAAATTTCCGTGTTTTTAAACCAGAGGAAAAAAAGGCGGAACCCCAGGGTTTTTGGGAAAAAGCAGTTTTTTAAAACCCCCGGGGGTAAAAAAACCAACCCAGCGTTAGAAAGAAAAATGCCGGGGGGCCACATTTCCCTGTTTAAACCACCCAGGGAGGGGAAGAACCTGCAAGTTTTGGGGAATAAAAGGTTTTTTTCAAAATGGATTTCCCAAAAAGACCCGAACCCCCCAAAGCCCCAAAAATGACCAGGTTTCCGGGGGCCCTTTAATTGGTAAAAAACCCCCACGGCCGGGGTTTAACCCCCCGGGGGAAAATTTTCCGGGTAGATTTTCCGTTACCCAAACCCCTGGGGTCCAAAAAAGATAATTTTTAAAGTTTGAAAAACCCCACGGGAGGCCCCAATTTCCCCTTAGATTGAAAACCCCCGCAGCGGGGTTTTTTTTCCAGTTTTTTTTAAAAAATTTTTTTTTTTGGATAAATTTCCCATGGAGGTAAAAAAATTTAAACCCCCAAAGTCAAAAAGACCAAATCAGGGGCTCCCAATTTCGTAATTAAAACCCACGCACCCCCGGGAAAAGTCCAAATTTTTTTAAAAAATTTCCCGGGCCTACATGGGGGGTTTCAAAAGATCCGAACCCCTAGCAGCCCAAAAAGGGGGAAAAAGCCGGTGAGGCCCCTTTTGTATTTAACCCAAAGTAGGGGGGCCCTTTTTTTGGGGTTTTAAATGGAATTTTTTTGGGGGGGGTTTTCCGGACCCACCTATCAAAAAAAGACCAAAACCTCCGACCCAAAATTTTGGTCAGTGGGTAACGCCCCCCGGGGTTGAAAAACCCCACCGGGGGGTTTTGCCCCAAAAATTTCCCGGTTAACATTTCCCTGTTTTTTCACCCAAGGGAAACCAAAAAGTTCCCCCACCCGCCTAAAAATTCAGAATAAAATGACACCTTTTCCGAGTATTGTAACCGAGGGCGGGAATTTTCCCCGGGAATTTTCCCAAAGGGGGTTTTTGTCACCCTAGGGCTCAAAAAGACAATCCGAGCTCAAAATTCGTAGAAACCAGGGTAGCGCCCCACGTTATTTTAAACCAGCTCCGGGAAACGAAACGGGTTTTCACCAGGGAAAGTTTTCAAAAATAAACTTTTCCGGGGGGGCCCCCATTGGGGGGCCCAAAAATCCGAATTACACCAAAAAGGAGGGAAATGCACGGGAACCCATTTCCGTTTTTAAACCCCCGGGGGGGAAAATTTTTCACCTTTTTTGGGGAAAAGGGGTTTTCCGTTGCCCAACCCCAATATGAAAAAGAACCAAACCCCAAAGTTTAAAATGATTTCCGATGACGCCTTTCAAATAAAAACCCCAGCGGACCCCCGGTTTTTTAAAGGGGGTTTTTGGGGGGAAAATTTCCTTTTTACACTCCCACGGGGGTTCAAAAAAACCCCCGGGGGGTTTTGGTAAAAACTGCCGGGGGCCAGATCGAATTTTAACCAAATGCACCCCGGGGTTTAATTTTTCACCAATTTTTTTCCGTTTGGGATTTTTCCCGTTACCCCCCGGGGCCCCCAAAAAAAGTCCAAAATAACAGTTAGTGATCAAAATCCGGGAGGAAAAAATTTTCCCTGGGAATGAAACGAAAAGGGCCGGGGGTTTAATTTCCGGGGTTTTTCCAAACGGGGCCTTTTTTTTAAAAAAAGGGGTTTCCAAAAGAAAATCCTACACTCAAAGGGAGTAAAGAAGGGACTAGTTTTAAGTCCCCCGGTGGGCCCCCGGGGTTTAAATTTGTACCAGGGTTTTCCAAAGGCGGTTTTTTGTCCATAAGGGGGAAAAAACCGAACCCCAGAGCTAAAATACCGAAAAAATGACGTCAATTGCGGGTAGTAAATTTACCAACCGGGGGAGGCGAAAATAAATTTTTTGGGGCCGGAATAAGGTTTTCCTTAATCTCATCCCAATGGAGGTGTCAAAAAAGACCCGAAACCCCTGCAGCTCTAGAAAGAGTCAGAAGACGGTGACCCCCAAATTTTAATTTAACCCGCTCCGGGACCGGGTTAAGTTCACGAGGGAAGTTTTCCCGGGAAATGACGGTTTTCCTGTTATTTTCCCCAATGGGGGCCAAAAAGCCCGAACCTCCTCCCCCAAAAATGACGTCAGAATGCGGTGAGCGTCCCCATTTTCCGTAGTTTTGTAACCACGCACCGCGGACGCGGGTTTTTTACCATGGAAGTTTTCCGGGAAATGAGCGGGGGTTTTTTTTTCCCCCCCAATGATTTTTTAAAAAAAGATCCCCCCACGAAAAGGACGTCAGAACTGCACGGTGAGCGTCCCATTTCCGTAGTTTTGAACCACGCTACCGCAGGGCGGTTTTTTTCCCGGGAAGTTTCCAAAAATGAGAGGTTTTCCTGTTGATCTCATCCCAGGGGTTTTAAAAAATGAACCCCTAAAGCAGAAATGGGGAAATGCTGAGCGCCCATTTTCCGTTATTGTAACAACGCACCGCGGCCGGGTTAATTTTCACGAAGGAATTTTCCGGTAAAATTTTCCTGATAAAAACCCACTAGGGCCAAAAAGGGGCCCTCCCCCTTTTAAAAAATCCGGTAGGTACCTACCCGAGGGGAAAAGTACCGGGAGGGGTTAATTTTTCCCGTAAAATTTTCCCGGGAGGGGTGTCAACCCGGGAGGGTCAAAAAGTCCGAACCTCCTAGAAAAAAAAGAACGCAAAAACGCCGGTAGGCCCCTTTGATTTTGAAAAAGGGGGCCGGTTTTTTTCACCAGGGAAATTTTTTCCAAGCCGGTTTTTCCCTTGATTTACCCCAAAGGGGGGGAAAAAAAGTCCACCCTAGGCCAGAAAGGGGGGGGAAATCCGTACATGTGAAGTTTTCCATTGTCTGATTTTCCAGTGAAGTCGGCATGAGCCAAAGACGATCCCATGATACCTGTACTATCGTAAGTACCAGCTACCAGGGAATTCGGAAGTCGAAGTCGTACGTGAGTCCAATGTTAGAACCCGCAGCGAAGCGTAGTCCCAGAGTTTCCGGAATGGTTTCCGTATCCACCATGATTTCCAAATACCAATCAGATGAGTCAACTGAGGTGCTCCATATTGTATCTAACCACCTAGCGCGCGGTAGTTCACCGAGGAAGTTTCGAATGAGTTTTCCGTTGCTCCATGGGGGCTAAAATACCGACTCTAGATCAGAATGAGTCTATGGGTACCACTAGTTAAATGTAACCCGACGCGCGTAATTTCACCGTGGAAGTTGCCGAATGAGCGTTTCGTTATCACACCATGGGTGCAAAAAGACGAACTCACAGCTGAAATTGCGTAAGCACGGTAGCGTCACCTATCCGTATTGAACAAGACCGCGAACCGGTTAATTGTTCACGATGGAGTTTGCCGGAAGACGTTTTCCTTTTGATCCACCAGGAGTGCTCAAATAGATCCGAACCTCCTAGCAGCTCTAGAAATGACGTCAGAACTCCGGTGAGCGTCCATGTCGTAATGAGAACCCGCTACGCGGACGCGCGTAATGTTCACCGATGAGTTTTCCGTGAATGCGGTTTTCCTGTTAATCTCATCCCATGGAGGTGTTCCAAAAGATCCGACTCCTAGAGCTCTGAAATGAGTCAAAATGCACGGTAGCGTCCCAAAATGATTTAACCACGTAGCGGACGCCGGTTAATTACACCGATGGAAGTTTTGCGGAATGCCAGGTTTTCTGTTGATCTCATCCCAAGGAGGTTCTAAAAAAAATCCGAAACCTAAGCTCTAAAATGACCGAACTGCCGGTCAGCTACCAATCCTGTATGCGTAACCACGCCGGCGGTAATTGTTCACCGAGGAAGTTTTGTCCGGAATGAAGGTTTTGCTGTGATCCATCCCAGTGGGCCCAAAAAGATCCGAACCTCCTAGCAGCTCTAAAAAATGGGGGTAAAAAATGAAAGGTGAGCTCACCATACCCTTTAGTATTGTAACCACGCTACCCGCGGACGCGGGTTTAATTGTTACCGATGGAATTTTTGGGCCGGAATAAAGCGGTTTTCCTGTTGTTTCAATCCAAATGGGGTTGCCCCCAAAAGACCCGGGAACCTCCTAGCAGCCCCCAGAAATGACGTCAAAAGGAAAGGTGAGCGTCAAAATATTCCAAATTTTGTAACCACCCCTACCCGGGGGACGCGGGGTTTTAAATTGTTCCCCCGAGGGGAATTTTTTCCGGAAGAGCGGGTTTTTCCCTTTTGATCACTCCCACTGGAGGTCCCCAAAAAAGTTTCCGAACCTCCTAGCAGCTCAGAAATGACTTTCAAAACCCGGCACGGTTGGCGTAAACCTATTCGTAGTATTGAAAACCAGCTACCGCGGCCCGGCGGGGTTTTAAATTTGGGTTAAACCTTTGGAATTTTTTCCGGAATAGGCAGGTTTTCCTGTTGATCTCACCCCAAAATGGAGGTGCTCAAAAAGACCCGAACCCCCCTTTGAAAGTTTCTAAAAATGACGTCGAACTGCACGGTGAGCGTCAAAATATTCCGTAGTATTGAACCCACGCTACCGCGGACGCGCGGTTAATTTTTCACCAGGGAAAGGGGTTTTGCCGGAATGAAAGGTTTTCCGTTGTTTGCCTCCAGGGAAAGGGTGCAAAAAAAGATCCAAACCCCCCTGAGCTCTAAAAAAATGACGTAAAGAACGGACGGTGAGCGTCCCCATTTTCCCGTAGTTTTAAAAACCCAAGCAAACCCGGGACGCGGGGTTTAAATTTTTCACCGATGGAATTTTTGGGCCGGGAAATAAAGCGGGTTTTTCCCTGTTGATCCATCCCCTGGAGTCCCCTAAAAAGATCCGAACCCCCAAACGCTCTAGAAATGACGTCAAACCACGGTGAGGTCACCAAAATTCCGTATATTAAAAAACCACGCTCCCCCCGGGACCCCGCGGTTAATTTTTTCACCGAGGGAATTTTTTCCCGGAAAGACGGGGTTTTCCTGTTTTCTAACCCCAAAGGAGGTGTAAAAAGACCGGGAACCTCCTAGCAGCTCTAAAAAGACGCCCAAAAAACGCAGGGGAGCGTCCCCATATTCCGTAGTATTGAACCACGCTACCGCGGACCCCGGGGTTAAAATTGTTCCCCGATGGAATTTTTTCCCGGGAATGAGCGGGTTTTTCCTGTTTATTTTTCCCCCAAGGGGGTGCCAAAAAGATCCGAACCCCCAAAACCGCTCTAGAAATGACGCCCCCCCCAAACTGCCCGGTGAGCGCCCCCAAAATTCCCTTTAGAAATTTGAAAACCAAAGCAAAACCGCACCGGGGGGTTTAAATTGGGTTAAACCGAGGGGAATTTTTTCCCGGGAATGGCGGGTTTTCCTTTTTGGTTCTAAACCCCCAAATTGGAAAGGGCCAAAAAGATCCAAAACCCCCTAGCAGCTCTAAAAATGACTTTTCAAAAACTGAGGGTTTTTTTTTTTTGAGCGTCACCATATTCCGTAGTTTTGAAACACGCTCCCCGCGGACGCGGGGTTTAAATGTGAAACCGAGGGAAATTTTTTGGGGGGAAATGAGAAAGGTTTTTCCTGTTTATTTTTTCCCAAAGGAGGTCCCAAAAAAGATCCAAAACCCTCCAAGCAGCCTAAAAATGCCCTTTCAGAACTGCACGGTGAGGGGTCCCTTTTCCCTTAGAAATTGTAACCAATTTAGGCGGCCCGCGGGGTTTAATTGTTAAACCGAGGGAAAAATTTTTGGCCGGAAATGACCCGGTTTTTCCTTTTAAACCCATCCCAAGGGGGTTTTAAAAAAGATCCAAACCCTCCTAGCAGCTCAAAAAATACGTCAGAACTCCCGTGGGTCCCCTATTCCTGTATTGTAACCACGCTCCCGCGGACGCGGGGTTTAAATTGTTCCCCGGAGGGAAGTTTTGCCGGAAGGAGAAAGGTTTTTTCCTTTTGACCCCCACCCAAATGGAGGTCTAAAAAAGATCCGAACCTCCTGGGCAGCTTGAAATGACGTCAGAACTGCAGGGTTTGGCTTTCACCATATTCCGTAGTATTGTAACCACGAAACGGGGGAACGCGCTTTTTAAATTGTTACCGTTTGGAAATTTTTCCCGGGAAGGGAACAGGTTTTTTCCTTTGGGAATAAACCATTGGGGGTTCAAAAAGATCCGAACCTCCTAGAAAGGGCTCTAGAAAGGGAGTCAAACTGAACGGTGAGCGTCCCCTTTTAATTCCCGAAATGGGGGAAACCCAACTACGGGGGAAACGCGCGGTTAATTGTTCCCGAGGAAAATTTTTTTGGCCGGGAAATGAGAAAGGTTTTCCTTTTTATCTTATCCCCGGGAAAGGTCCCTAAAAAGATCCGCCCCCCTAAACACTCTAAAATGCCGTCAAACTGCCCGGTGAGCGTCACCATATTCCGTAGATTAAAAAAAAACCACGCTACCCCCCAAACGCGGGGTTTAAATTTGGTTCCCCGAGGGAAGTTTTCCCGGGAATTTAAACGGGTTTTTTTCCTTTTTATCCCCACCCAATGGGGTGTAAAAAAGATCCAAAACCTCCTAGAAAGCTTTTTAGAAAGGCCTCAGAACTGCACGGGAGCGTCACCAAATTCCGTAGTTTTGAAACCCCTAACCCCCCCGGGACGCGGGGTTAAATTGTTCACCGATGGATTTTTGCCGGAATGACGGGGTTTTCCCCTTTTTATCTCTTTCCCAAATTGGGGTTTTCCCCCAAAAGATCCGAACCCCCTAGCAGCTCTAGAAAGACGTCAGAAGCAGGGTGAGCGTCCCCAAATATTCCGTGGTTTGCCCCCAAAGGGCCTACGGGGAAACGCGCTTTAAAGGGTTCACCGAGGGAAAAATTTTGCCGGAATGAGCTTTTTCCCGTTGATAAACCCCCACGGAGGGCCAAAAAGATCCAAAACCCTCCTGCGCTCTAAAAAGACGTCAAACTGAAAGGTGAGCGTCACCATTTCCGTGGGATTGAAAACCAGCTTCGCGGACGCGGGGTTAAATTTTTCCCCGATGGAATTTTTTGGCCGGAAGGGCGGGTTTTTTCCTTTTATCCATCCCAAGGGGTGCCCAAAAAAAAACCGAACCTCCAGAAAGCCCCAGAAATGACGTCAAAACTGCACTGAGGGGTAACCATATTTCCGTAGTTTTGAAAACCACGCACCCGGAGCGCGGTTAATTGTTCAACGATGGAAATTTTTCGGAATAAAAGGGGTTTTTCCCCCGTTGATCCATCCCATTGGGGGTGTAAAAAAATTTCCAAAACCTCCAAACCCCTCTAGAAATGCCCTTCGGGAACTGACGGTGAGCGCCACCGTTTTCCCGTATATTGAAACCCAAGGCCATCGCGGACGGCGGTTAATTTTTTCCCACCGAGGAATTTTTTGCCGGAAAATGGCAGTTTTCCTTTTTATCAACCCCACTGGGGGGGCCAAAAGATCCAAACCTCCTAGCAGTCTAAAAAAATGACGTCAAACTGAAAGGGGGAGCGTCACCTTTTCCGTAGTATTGAAACCAGCTATGGGAAACGCGGGGTTTAAATTTTTTCACCGATGAATTTTTTTGGGCCGGGAATGAGAAAGGTTTTCCCCTGTTGTTTCCACCCAATGGAGGTCCCAAAAAAAAGATCCGAACCTCCTAGCAGCCCCAGAAAAGGGACGTCAAAAATGCACGGTGAGGGGTCACCATATTTCCCGTAGTTTTGTAACCAGGGCCAAACCCGCGGCCCGGGGTTTTAATTTTTTCCCGATGGAAGTTTTCCCGGGAAATAAACGTTTTTCCTGTTATCCACCCCAAATGGAGGTGCCAAAAAAAATCCGAACCTTTAGCATCTAAAGGCCCGCCAGAATTTGAAACGGTGAGCGAACCTTTTTCCGTAGAAATTGAACCCAAAAAAACCGGAGGCCGCGGGTTAATTGTTCACCGATGGAAGTTTTTTTGCCGGAAAAAACGGGTTTTTCCTGTTGATCCACCCCCCAAGGGAGGTGTCAAAAAGATCCAAAACCTCCTAGCACTTAGAAATGACGCCCAGAACTGCACTTTGAGCGTCACCATTTCCGTGGGTATTGTAAACCACCAAAACCGGGGGGACGCGGGGTTAAATTTGTTTCACCGATGGAAGTTTTCCCGGGAAATAAACTTTTTTTCCCGGGTTTATCTATCCAATGGGGGTTTCCCAAAAAAAGTTTCCAACCTCCTAGCAGCTCTAAAAATGACGTCAAAACTCCCAAGGTGAGCGTCACCATTTCCAAAAGTTTTGGGAACCACGCTACCGGGACGCGGGGGTTAATTTTTTCACCGAGGAATTTTTGGCCGGGAAATAAACGGGTTTTTCCTGTTGGGAATTCCACCCCAAATTTGGGGTGCCCAAAAAAAAAACAAACCCTCCTAGCATTTTCCAGAAATGCCCGCCCAAAACTCCCACGGTGAGCGCACCATATTTGGGTGTATTGAACCACGCTACCGCGGACGCGGGGTTAATTGTTAACCGAGGGAAATTTTTGGGCCGGAATGGGGCGGGTTTTCCCTGTTTATCCCATCCCACGGTGCTCAAAAAGACCCAAACCCTCCTACCCCAAATTCTAAAATGACCCCTTTTCAGATTGCCAAAACCGGGAAAGCTTTTTTCACCGTAATTTTAAACGAGTTTTTTTTAACCCAAGGGGCAAAAAGCCAAACCCCGGGGGCCGGTAAATTGAAACGGTGAGGTAAACCATATTCCGAAATTTTTGGGTAACCACGCTACCGCGGACCCCCCGGGGTTTAATTTTCACCGATGGAAATTTTTGCCGGTTTGGGAACGGGTTTTTTCCTGTTTATTCACCCCAAATTGGAGGTGCTCAAAAAGATCCCGAACCTCCTAGCACTCTAGAAATGACTTCAGAACTGAGGGTGAGCTTTAAACCATTTTCCTTTAGTATTGAAAACCAGGGACCCCGGGGAAACCCCCCGCGGTTAATTGTTCACCGGGGAAAATTTTTCCGGAATAAAAACAGGTTTTCCTGTTGATCTCATCCCTTTGGAGGGGAAAAAAAAGATCCCAACCTCCAAGCAGCTTGGGAAATGACGTAAAAACTGAACGGTAAAGCGTCCCCATATTCCGTATTTATTGAAACCCCACGCTATCGCGGACGGGGCGGTTAATTTTACCGAGGGGGAATTTTTCCGGAAAATTGGGGCCATTTTTTCCTGTTTTTTCAATCCCACTGGAGGTGCACAAAAGACCCAAAACCTCCTAGCAGCTCTAAAAAAATGACGTACAAAATCAAGGTAAAGGGGCCCTTTAAATTTTCCCGTAGAAAATTGTAACCACGCTATCGGGGGACGCGGGGTTTAAATTGTTCACCGAGGAAAGTTTTCCCGGAATGAGGGGTTTTCCTGTTGATCACATCCCACTGGAGGTGCTCAAAAAGATCCGAACCTCCTAGCAGCTCTAGAAATGACGTCAGAACTGCACGGTGAGC
>NW_022982464.1:0-19020 GCF_902652985.1 Pecten maximus
AAAAGTTGAACGTGATGCGGAAGTGTGCATTGAAGAATTATGAACTATTTTGCGAGGACCAGTTGATACCCGCGGCACTGTATTTTCACGCGCGACCTATATTTTCGTAGGGTGGAAAGGACAGGAGACGTAAGGACAACGTTGTACAACGTATCGCGATATGGTGGAAGGGATGTAACTCTAAATAAAAGTTAATATGACGCGAAAGGACATGATTTAGTGTAGAAAAGATTCTATTTCGGGGTCAAATTACACATGTATAGTTACCGTTGGGGTTATCCGGGTCAGTTTTCATAACTTACACTCGTAGCTTAGTTTTCTCACAATCAGATAATTTCATCGCACTCTGATATATCACAGAAAACACTGAGCACAAAATACATGTACAGGGACCACAGAACCAAATCAAAAATAGATTGTGGATTTTCCCCGTTTGGGCAGAAGATTTAATAGGAAGGTGAATGCATCGGGTCCTACTGATTGGATATTCAGATGAGAAAAGTTTCCAAAGTTCTATGAGTGGGCGAGGCAATACACGAAAATGTAAAATATATAGAAAAAAGTTAATTTTTGTCTAGCCTGTTTTTGTCAGGGGGAGTTAGTTTTGTTGTAAATTTAGGTGAATGTTTGGTGCTGAATTCAATACAAGATGGTGGCCCCCCATATAATAAAAAGTTTAAATAGGTAGAATGTTTAAACAATCTATTTACAGTTTTCAGAGATGACATTCTTCAAAATAATGGCTAGTGGACCAGTGTTGAAAAGTCCATTTAAGCAGGACAGTGGTAAACGTTAACATTATCGTCTATGGGAAATCATTTGGTTCCATGGTTACTATACAATGTGAATAATTCGCACAACAATAGCGAGATTTGTCACTTCTACAGCCTATCAACATCAGATATAAAAGCACATATCCAATTTGAATAAGACACTATTTTTTCGTATAGTACCGATTGTTTTAGGCACTTAACTCCTATCTTGTTGTCGTTGGTGTTTTAATATCAATTTGATCTACTACGTATTTGTTGCGACATTGAATGAGAGGTAAGGTAACTATTTCAAGTTAAGGTCGTCAGGGGTGATTGGCTAGTGAAATGTTCTTTAATGTGATCATGAAGTAAATACCGTTTGCTACATTTGGTTTGGGATAAACTAATGTTATTTTTTGTATCTCCTCCCGTGGGAGGAGTGGGCCGTTCCCGGAGGTACTGCAATACCGGGCCAACCCGTGGTAAGAGCGGAGCAAGCCCCTGACATCTCACCTGTGTCCAAAAATCAGTTTAATATCGAAGTACCCCAGTGGGGTACGTATCAGATATTAAGCTGATAAGAACAGATACTACACTTTGATCTTAGCCAAAAGGCCGAGAAGCGATACCGCTAGCTACACCAAATCTGGCTTATATTCAATACCGATTTCACGTTTTCACGGTACCTAAGAATATATTCAGTGAGGTTATCGTCCTGTAAAGGTGGAAATCGCCTGTAAGAATTCTTAGTGCTGATGCGGAAGTGTGCATTGAAGAATTATGAACTATTTTGCGAGGACCAGTTGATACCCGCGGCACTGTATTTTCACGCGCGACCTATATTTTCGTAGGGTGGAAAGGACAGGAGACGTAAGGACAACGTTGTACAACGTATCGCGATATAGTGGAAGGGATGTAACTCTAAATAAAAGTTAATATGACGCGAAAGGACATGATTTAGTGTAGAAAAGATTCTATTTCGGGGTCAAATTACACATGTATAGTTACCGTTGGGGTTATCCGGGTCAGTTTTCATAACTTACACTCGTAGCTTAGTTTTCTCACAATCAGATAATTTCATCGCACTCTGATATATCACAGAAAACACTGAGCACAAAATACATGTACAGGGACCACAGAACCAAATCAAAAATAGATTGTGGATTTTCCCCGTTTGGGCAGAAGATTTAATAGGAAGGTGAATGCATCGGGTCCTACTGATTGGATATTCAGATGAGAAAAGTTTCCAAAGTTCTATGAGTGGGCGAGGCAATACACGAAAATGTAAAATATATAGAAAAAAGTTAATTTTTGTCTAGCCTGTTTTTGTCAGGGGGAGTTAGTTTTGTTGTAAATTTAGGTGAATGTTTGGTGCTGAATTCAATACAAGATGGTGGCCCCCCATATAATAAAAAGTTTAAATAGGTAGAATGTTTAAACAATCTATTTACAGTTTTCAGAGATGACATTCTTCAAAATAATGGCTAGTGGACCAGTGTTGAAAACTCCATTTAAGCAGGACAGTGGTAAACGTTAACATTATCGTCTATGGGAAATCATTTGGTTCCATGGTTACTATACAATGTGAATAATTCGCACAACAATAGCGAGATTTGTCACTTCTACAGCCTATCAACATCAGCAGAGACATATATACAGAGAGATTAGTAACATCGCTATTTCCCCGTACAGATAGTGGCTCCCTTTATTCGTGACCACTCAAGCATATCCCTTATCGAGAGCGTCCTGTCTCCTATCAAACACACGCGAGCGCAGGTAAATCGGGCTATGCGCATGTGTGTATCGTAGTATTGGAACTTATTCGACATGTTCTGGTTAATCCGCCATTACGTCAGACCAAAACATCGTCATTTTAAATACACACAGAAAGCACATCGTTTTATTTTGGCCACTACAAAAGTTACCACATTGACCAAAAACTATCAAACTTATGAGATATAGTCTTATTGATCATGCATATTGTTGTCATTTATCCGTATTTTCGAAAATCCATTGGGTCCTATTCGACATGTCCAAGTTTGTAATTAAGCCGCCATTACGTCAGACCAAAACATCGTCAATTTTAAACGAACACAAAAAGCACATCGTTTTATTTAGGCCACTACAAAAGTTACCACATTAACCAAAAACTATCATTCTTATGGGATATAGTCTTATTGATCATGCACATTGTTGCCATTTATCCGTATTTTCTAAAATCCATTGGGTCCTATTCGACATGTCCAAGTTTGTAAATAGCCGCCATTACGTCAGACCAAAACATCGTCAATTTTAAACGCACACAAAAAGCACATCGTTTTATTTAGGCCACTACAAAAGTTACCACATTAACCAAAAACTATCATACTTATGGGATATAGTCTTATTGATCATGCACATTGTTGCCATTTATCCGTATTTTCTAAAATCCATTGGGTCCTATTCGACATGTCCAAGTTTGTAAATAGCCGCCATTACGTCAGACCAAAACATCGTCAATTTTAAACGCACACAAAAAGCACATCGTTTTATTTTGGCCACTACAAAAGTTACCACATTAACCAAAAACTATCAAACTTATGGGATATAGTCTTATTGATCATGCATATTGTTGTCATTTATCCGTATTTTCTAAAATCCATTGGGTCCTATTCGACATGTCCAAGTTTGTAATTAAGCCGCCATTACGTCGTCAATTTTAAACGAACACAAAAAGCACATCGTTTTATCTAGGCCACTACAAAAGTTACCACATTAACCAAAAACTATCAAACTTATGGGATATAGTCTTATTGATCATGCATATTGTTGTCATTTATCCGTATTTTCTAAAATCCATTGGGTCCTATTCGACATGTCCAAGTTTGTAATTAAGCCGCCATTACGTCGTCAATTTTAAACGAACACAAAAAGCACATCGTTTTATCTAGGCCACTACAAAAGTTACCACATTAACCAAAAACTATCAAACTTATGGGATATAGTCTTATTGATCATGCATATTGTTGTCATTTATCCGTATTTTCTAAAATCCATTGGGTCCTATTCGACATGTCCAAGTTTGTAATTAAGCCGCCATTACGTCGTCAATTTTAAACGAACACAAAAAGCACATCGTTTTATCTAGGCCACTACAAAAGTTACCACATTAACCAAAAACTATCATACTTATGGGATATAGTCTTACTGATCATGCACATTGTTGCCATTTATCCGTATTTTCTAAAATCCATTGGGTCCTATTCGACATGTCCAAGTTTTGTAATTAAGCAGCCATTACGTCAGACCAAAACATCGTCAATTTTAAACGCACACAAAAAGCACATTGTTTTATCTAGGCCACTACAAAAGTTACCACATTAACCAAAAACTATCATACTTATGGAATGTGGTCTTGATTATCATGCACATTGTTGTCATTTATCCGTATTCTCGAAAACCCCATAGGGACTTTTCGAAAATTGGAGATTCCCGCCGATCTTTCCTGCGTTGTGCTTGACTTTCATACTCAAAATACAAACACTTGGACAGCAAATTGTGATATATTTCATATTGATGACACTTCTGCACTTAGATATTAATAAAATTAAAGCACATAATTGGATCTTGGTGATGATTTCAAATAGAAATTATCGATAATTATGTGTGTGGTTTTCAAGTTTTCTCCAATATGGCGTCTAGTGAAGACTGAACCGAGTGACCGCAAAGGATTGTGGGAAGGTCAGGGGCCACTATGTAAACACAAGGGCAAATAGAGAGCTGCCAATCTCTCTGTATATATGTCTCTGACATCAGATATAAAAGCACATATCCAATTTAAATAAGACACTATTTTTTCGTATAGTACCGATTGTTTTAGGCACTTAACTCCTATCTTGTTGTCGTTGGTGTTTTAATATCAATTTGATCTACTACGTATTTGTTGCGACATTGAATGAGAGGTAAGGTAACTATTTCAAGTTAAGGTCGTCAGGGGTGATTGGCTAGTGAAATGTTCTTTAATGTGATCATGAAGTAAATACCGTTTGCTACATTTGGTTTGGGATAAACTAATGTTATTTTTTGTATCTCCTCCCGTGGGAGGAGTGGGCCGTTCCCGGAGGTACTGCAATACCGGGCCAACCCGTGGTAAGAGCGGAGCAAGCCCCTGACATCTCACCTGTGTCCAAAAATCAGTTTAATATCGAAGTACCCCAGTGGGGTACGTATCAGATATTAAGCTGATAAGAACAGATACTACACTTTGATCTTAGCCAAAAGGCCGAGAAGCGATACCGCTAGCTACACCAAATCTGGCTTATATTCAATACCGATTTCACGTTTTCACGGTACCTAAGAATATATTCAGTGAGGTTATCGACCTGTAAAGGTGGAAATCGCCTGTAAGAATTCTTAGTGCTGATGCGGAAGTGTGCATTGAAGAATTATGAACTATTTTGCGAGGACCAGTTGATACCCGCGGCACTGTATTTTCACGCGCGACCTATATTTTCGTAGGGTGGAAAGGACAGGAGACGTAAGGACAACGTTGTACAACGTATCGCGATATGGTGGAAGGGATGTAACTCTAAATAAAAGTTAATATGACGCGAAAGGACATGATTTAGTGTAGAAAAGATTCTATTTCGGGGTCAAATTACACATGTATAGTTACCGTTGGGGTTATCCGGGTCAGTTTTCATAACTTACACTCGTAGCTTAGTTTTCTCACAATCAGATAATTCCATCGCACTCTGATATATCACAGAAAACACTGAGCACAAAATACATGTACAGGGACCACAGAACCAAATCAAAAATAGATTGTGGATTTTCCCCGTTTGGGCAGAAGATTTAATAGGAAGGTGAATGCATCGGGTCCTACTGATTGGATATTCAGATGAGAAAAGTTTCCAAAGTTCTATGAGTGGGCGAGGCAATACACGAAAATGTAAAATATATAGAAAAAAGTTAATTTTTGTCTAGCCTGTTTTTGTCAGGGGGAGTTAGTTTTGTTGTAAATTTAGGTGAATGTTTGGTGCTGAATTCAATACAAGATGGTGGCCCCCCATATAATAAAAAGTTTAAATAGGTAGAATGTTTAAACAATCTATTTACAGTTTTCAGAGATGACATTCTTCAAAATAATGGCTAGTGGACCAGTGTTGAAAAGTCCATTTAAGCAGGACAGTGGTAAACGTTAACATTATCGTCTATGGGAAATCATTTGGTTCCATGGTTACTATACAATGTGAATAATTCGCACAACAATAGCGAGATTTGTCACTTCTACAGCCTATCAACATCAGATATAAAAGCACATATCCAATTTAAATAAGACACTATTTTTTCGTATAGTACCGATTGTTTTAGGCACTTAACTCCTATCTTGTTGTCGTTGGTGTTTTAATATCAATTTGATCTACTACGTATTTGTTGCGACATTGAATGAGAGGTAAGGTAACTATTTCAAGTTAAGGTCGTCAGGGGTGATTGGCTAGTGAAATGTTCTTTAATGTGATCATGAAGTAAATACCGTTTGCTACATTTGGTTTGGGATAAACTAATGTTATTTTTTGTATCTCCTCCCGTGGGAGGAGTGGGCCGTTCCCGGAGGTACTGCAATACCGGGCCAACCCGTGGTAAGAGCGGAGCAAGCCCCTGACATCTCACCTGTGTCCAAAAATCAGTTTAATATCGAAGTACCCCAGTGGGGTACGTATCAGATATTAAGCTGATAAGAACAGATACTACACTTTGATCTTAGCCAAAAGGCCGAGAAGCGATACCGCTAGCTACACCAAATCTGGCTTATATTCAATACCGATTTCACGTTTTCACGGTACCTAAGAATATATTCAGTGAGGTTATCGTCCTGTAAAGGTGGAAATCGCCTGTAAGAATTCTTAGTGCTGATGCGGAAGTGTGCATTGAAGAATTATGAACTATTTTGCGAGGACCAGTTGATACCCGCGGCACTGTATTTTCACGCGCGACCTATATTTTCGTAGGGTGGAAAGGACAGGAGACGTAAGGACAACGTTGTACAACGTATCGCGATATGGTGGAAGGGATGTAACTCTAAATAAAAGTTAATATGACGCGAAAGGACATGATTTAGTGTAGAAAAGATTCTATTTCGGGGTCAAATTACACATGTATAGTTACCGTTGGGGTTATCCGGGTCAGTTTTCATAACTTACACTCGTAGCTTAGTTTTCTCACAATCAGATAATTTCATCGCACTCTGATATATCACAGAAAACACTGAGCACAAAATACATGTACAGGGACCACAGAACCAAATCAAAAATAGATTGTGGATTTTCCCCGTTTGGGCAGAAGATTTAATAGGAAGGTGAATGCATCGGGTCCTACTGATTGGATATTCAGATGAGAAAAGTTTCCAAAGTTCTATGAGTGGGCGAGGCAATACACGAAAATGTAAATATATAGAAAAAAGTTAATTTTTGTCTAGCCTGTTTTTGTCAGGGGGAGTTAGTTTTGTTGTAAATTTAGGTGAATGTTTGGTGCTGAATTCAATACAAGATGGTGGCCCCCCATATAATAAAAAGTTTAAATAGGTAGAATGTTTAAACAATCTATTTACAGTTTTCAGAGATGACATTCTTCAAAATAATGGCTAGTGGACCAGTGTTGAAAAGTCCATTTAAGCAGGACAGTGGTAAACGTTAACATTATCGTCTATGGGAAATCATTTGGTTCCATGGTTACTATACAATGTGAATAATTCGCACAACAATAGCGAGATTTGTCACTTCTACAGCCTATCAACATCAGATATAAAAGCACATATCCAATTTAAATAAGACACTATTTTTTCGTATAGTACCGATTGTTTTAGGCACTTAACTCCTATCTTGTTGTCGTTGGTGTTTTAATATCAATTTGATCTACTACGTATTTGTTGCGACATTGAATGAGAGGTAAGGTAACTATTTCAAGTTAAGGTCGTCAGGGGTGATTGGCTAGTGAAATGTTCTTTAATGTGATCATGAAGTAAATACCGTTTGCTACATTTGGTTTGGGATAAACTAATGTTATTTTTTGTATCTCCTCCCGTGGGAGGAGTGGGCCGTTCCCGGAGGTACTGCAATACCGGGCCAACCCGTGGTAAGAGCGGAGCAAGCCCCTGACATCTCACCTGTGTCCAAAAATCAGTTTAATATCGAAGTACCCCAGTGGGGTACGTATCAGATATTAAGCTGATAAGAACAGATACTACACTTTGATCTTAGCCAAAAGGCCGAGAAGCGATACCGCTAGCTACACCAAATCTGGCTTATATTCAATACCGATTTCACGTTTTCACGGTACCTAAGAATATATTCAGTGAGGTTATCGTCCTGTAAAGGTGGAAATCGCCTGTAAGAATTCTTAGTGCTGATGCGGAAGTGTGCATTGAAGAATTATGAACTATTTTGCGAGGACCAGTTGATACCCGCGGCACTGTATTTTCACGCGCGACCTATATTTTCGTAGGGTGGAAAGGACAGGAGACGTAAGGACAACGTTGTACAACGTATCGCGATATGGTGGAAGGGATGTAACTCTAAATAAAAGTTAATATGACGCGAAAGGACATGATTTAGTGTAGAAAAGATTCTATTTCGGGGTCAAATTACACATGTATAGTTACCGTTGGGGTTATCCGGGTCAGTTTTCATAACTTACACTCGTAGCTTAGTTTTCTCACAATCAGATAATTTCATCGCACTCTGATATATCACAGAAAACACTGAGCACAAAATACATGTACAGGGACCACAGAACCAAATCAAAAATAGATTGTGGATTTTCCCCGTTTGGGCAGAAGATTTAATAGGAAGGTGAATGCATCGGGTCCTACTGATTGGATATTCAGATGAGAAAAGTTTCCAAAGTTCTATGAGTGGGCGAGGCAATACACGAAAATGTAAAATATATAGAAAAAAGTTAATTTTTGTCTAGCCTGTTTTTGTCAGGGGGAGTTAGTTTTGTTGTAAATTTAGGTGAATGTTTGGTGCTGAATTCAATACAAGATGGTGGCCCCCCATATAATAAAAAGTTTAAATAGGTAGAATGTTTAAACAATCTATTTACAGTTTTCAGAGATGACATTCTTCAAAATAATGGCTAGTGGACCAGTGTTGAAAAGTCCATTTAAGCAGGACAGTGGTAAACGTTAACATTATCGTCTATGGGAAATCATTTGGTTCCATGGTTACTATACAATGTGAATAATTCGCACAACAATAGCGAGATTTGTCACTTCTACAGCCTATCAACATCAGATATAAAAGCACATATCCAATTTGAATAAGACACTATTTTTTCGTATAGTACCGATTGTTTTAGGCACTTAACTCCTATCTTGTTGTCGTTGGTGTTTTAATATCAATTTGATCTACTACGTATTTGTTGCGACATTGAATGAGAGGTAAGGTAACTATTTCAAGTTAAGGTCGTCAGGGGTGATTGGCTAGTGAAATGTTCTTTAATGTGATCATGAAGTAAATACCGTTTGCTACATTTGGTTTGGGATAAACTAATGTTATTTTTTGTATCTCCTCCAGTGGGAGGAGTGGGCCGTTCCCGGAGGTACTGCAATACCGGGCCAACCCGTGGTAAGAGCGGAGCAAGCCCCTGACATCTCACCTGTGTCCAAAAATCAGTTTAATATCGAAGTACCCCAGTGGGGTACGTATCAGATATTAAGCTGATAAGAACAGATACTACACTTTGATCTTAGCCAAAAGGCCGAGAAGCGATACCGCTAGCTACACCAAATCTGGCTTATATTCAATACCGATTTCACGTTTTCACGGTACCTAAGAATATATTCAGTGAGGTTATCGTCCTGTAAAGGTGGAAATCGCCTGTCAGAATTTTTAGTGCTGATGCGTAAGTGTGCATTGAAGAATTATGAACTATTTTGCGAGGACCAGTTGATACCCGCGGCACTGTATTTTCACGCGCGACCTATATTTTCGTAGGGTGGAAAGGACAGGAGACGTAAGGACAACGTTGTACAACGTATCGCGATATGGTGGAAGGGATGTAACTCTAAATAAAAGTTAATATGACGCGAAAGGACATGATTTAGTGTAGAAAGATTCTATTTCGGGGTCAAATTACACATGTATAGTTACCGTTGGGGTTATCCGGGTCAGTTTTCATAACTTACACTCGTAGCTTAGTTTTCTCACAATCAGATAATTTCATCGCACTCTGATATATCACAGAAAACACTGAGCACAAAATACATGTACAGGGACCACAGAACCAAATCAAAAATAGATTGTGGATTTTCCCCGTTTGGGCAGAAGATTTAATAGGAAGGTGAATGCATCGGGTCCTACTGATTGGATATTCAGATGAGAAAAGTTTCCAAAGTTCTATGAGTCGGCGAGGCAATACACGAAAATGTAAAATATATAGAAAAAAGTTAATTTTTGTCTAGCCTGTTTTTGTCAGGGGGAGTTAGTTTTGTTGTAAATTTAGGTGAATGTTTGGTGCTGAATTCAATACAAGATGGTGGCCCCCCATATAATAAAAAGTTTAAATAGGTAGAATGTTTAAACAATCTATTTACAGTTTTCAGAGATGACATTCTTCAAAATAATGGCTAGTGGACCAGTGTTGAAAACTCCATTTAAGCAGGACAGTGGTAAACGTTAACATTATCGTCTATGGGAAATCATTTGGTTCCATGGTTACTATACAATGTGAATAATTCGCACAACAATAGCGAGATTTGTCACTTCTACAGCCTATCAACATCAGATATAAAAGCACATATCCAATTTAAATAAGACACTATTTTTTCGTATAGTACCGATTGTTTTAGGCACTTAACTCCTATCTTGTTGTCGTTGGTGTTTTAATATCAATTTGATCTACTACGTATTTGTTGCGACATTGTATGAGAGGTAAGGTAACTATTTCAAGTTAAGGTCGTCAGGGGTGATTGGCTAGTGAAATGTTCTTTAATGTGATCATGAAGTAAATACCGTTTGCTACATTTGGTTTGGGATAAACTAATGTTATTTTTTGTATCTCCTCCCGTGGGAGGAGTGGGCCGTTCCCGGAGGTACTGCAATACCGGGCCAACCCGTGGTAAGAGCGGAGCAAGCCCCTGACATCTCACCTGTGTCCAAAAATCAGTTTAATATCGAAGTACCCCAGTGGGGTACGTATCAGATATTAAGCTGATAAGAACAGATACTACACTTTGATCTTAGCCAAAAGGCCGAGAAGCGATACCGCTAGCTACACCAAATCTGGCTTATATTCAATACCGATTTCACGTTTTCACGGTACCTAAGAATATATTCAGTGAGGTTATCGTCCTGTAAAGGTGGAAATCGCCTGTAAGAATTCTTAGTGCTGATGCGGAAGTGTGCATTGAAGAATTATGAACTATTTTGCGAGGACCAGTTGATACCCGCGGCACTGTATTTTCACGCGCGACCTATATTTTCGTAGGGTGGAAAGGACAGGAGACGTAAGGACAACGTTGTACAACGTATCGCGATATGGTGGAAGGGATGTAACTCTAAATAAAAGTTAATATGACGCGAAAGGACATGATTTAGTGTAGAAAAGATTCTATTTCGGGGTCAAATTACACATGTATAGTTACCGTTGGGGTTATCCGGGTCAGTTTTCATAACTTACACTCGTAGCTTAGTTTTCTCACAATCAGATAATTTCATCGCACTCTGATATATCACAGAAAACACTGAGCACAAAATACATGTACAGGGACCACAGAACCAAATCAAAAATAGATTGTGGATTTTCCCCGTTTGGGCAGAAGATTTAATAGGAAGGTGAATGCATCGGGTCCTACTGATTGGATATTCAGATGAGAAAAGTTTCCAAAGTTCTATGAGTGGGCGAGGCAATACACGAAAATGTAAAATATATAGAAAAAAGTTAATTTTTGTCTAGCCTGTTTTTGTCAGGGGGAGTTAGTTTTGTTGTAAATTTAGGTGAATGTTTGGTGCTGAATTCAATACAAGATGGTGGCCCCCCATATAATAAAAAGTTTAAATAGGTAGAATGTTTAAACAATCTATTTACAGTTTTCAGAGATGACATTCTTCAAAATAATGGCTAGTGGACCAGTGTTGAAAACTCCATTTAAGCAGGACAGTGGTAAACGTTAACATTATCGTCTATGGGAAATCATTTGGTTCCATGGCTACTATACAATGTGAATAATTCGCACAACAATAGCGAGATTTGTCACTTCTACAGCCTATCAACATCAGATATAAAAGCACATATCCAATTTAAATAAGACACTATTTTTTCGTATAGTACCGATTGTTTTAGGCACTTAACTCCTATCTTGTTGTCGTTGGTGTTTTAATATCAATTTGATCTACTACGTATTTGTTGCGACATTGTATGAGAGGTAAGGTAACTATTTCAAGTTAAGGTCGTCAGGGGTGATTGGCTAGTGAAATGTTCTTTAATGTGATCATGAAGTAAATACCGTTTGCTACATTTGGTTTGGGATAAACTAATGTTATTTTTTGTATCTCCTCCCGTGGGAGGAGTGGGCCGTTCCCGGAGGTACTGCAATACCGGGCCAACCCGTGGTAAGAGCGGAGCAAGCCCCTGACATCTCACCTGTGTCCAAAAATCAGTTTAATATCGAAGTACCCCAGTGGGGTACGTATCAGATATTAAGCTGATAAGAACAGATACTTTTTTTTATATATAAAATGGTTTTATTTACAGATTACAAATAAAAACGTCATGAGACACGACTCTATGACGCCAGTGTACTATGGACAACCGGTAACCCCGGTTAGGTGCAATTATCCCTACACTGAATATGGACAAATTATTGACTTTGGTTAACTGTAATACGGGAAAAGACATACTTTTTATATGCTAAAATATCCATGACTCTGTAGTGATATCAGAATACAGACAGAAATCAACAAAACATATTAGATCATGTGAAAGATCGTTGCAAAATCATGAAAAACTCAGATATAAAACTTACTTCAAAAACTTAATATACATAAAGATTAAAAATCACAAGGGGAGATTGATAATTAGTTCATCATCTCGTACAGAACAAAAAATATCTGTAGTATACCAGTACTCAGAGAAGATGTTTATAGTGAAGCGAGCGAAATCGGACCTGATACGGAGGGGCCGTGGTGGCCGAGTGGTTAAGGTGTCCCGACACTTTAACACTAGCCCTCCACCTCTGGGTTGCGAGTTCGAAACCTACGTGGGGCAGTTGCCAGGTACTGACCGTAGGCCGGTGGTTTTTCTCCGGGTACTCCGGCTTTCCTCCACCTCCAAAACCTGGCACGTCCTTAAATGACCCTGGCTGTTAATAGGACGTTAAAAAAAAAAAACAAACAAACAAAACCTGATACGGAGAATTATACTGCTCAGAAAGTGGCAGACAAGAGAATCAGAAGTGGGAGACTTTCTGTCGTATTTTTTAACGCAACGGATATGCCAAATAGAAGATAAGGATTCTGCCACTAGAAATAAAACGAGAGTCTTTACTTTTAGAGTGAGACTGACTGGGGAGTGAAAACGCCAAAGTGCCGAATCAGTGAGAATTTGTTCTCTGAGATCTGGTGAATCCATGAATTAACTAATGATACTAAAGGCTGAATAAAAGGACACTCAAAAAACAAATGTGAAATTGTTCCAAAACCAATACAAAATGTAAATACTTAGAAGACTCAACACCAAACCTATGCATTCTGAAATTTACAGGTAGAATTTCATGTACGATTTTAAACACGACATCCCTTGAGTGGGTATCTAAAAATATAATGGAAATATTGAGAAAAACAGGAGCAAAGTCTATAGTAGGAAAAATCCTGACAATTCGTGGTGTGGTGATGACACCAGATAACAAAGTACCATACAACTCCTTAGTTGTCTCTGACTGAAAGTTGGACTTTGGAAAGTCCTCTATATATTTCTGAAAAATTCTATAAATACGAGTATAAAACGTAGGACACCACTTGCTATGAGGAGAATTATTATCAACGGATGAAAAATATTCACGCAAATCTAATGAAAGCCAGTACATGGTAAAAAAAAACCTCCATTTGGCCTGTGTCGCTTTAAAAATAAAATTCTGAAAATGTTTCAAGTAAATAGCTTGAAGTTTAACTTTTATATTAACTATAGCAAGTCCACCACTAGTAGGAGAAGCATAGGCTACGGAGCGCGCAAGTGGCTCTGACTTAGAATTCCATAAAAATCTAAACAATATTCTCTGAAAGAGTTCTAAATAATGCCTTGGCATTATGACAACAGTACCAATATACCAGATTTTGCTGCAAGCAAGGACCTTTATAACAATAGATTTTTGTGTAAATGATAAATTTCGAAGTTTCCATAAATTTAAGGTCCTTGGTATTTTTTAAAAAACTGGCTGCCAAATATCGTCAGGGGTGATGTTATTACCAACTAGAACCCCACAAATTGTATGTTTTTCCACCCAACTAATGCCAAAAGGATGATCTGAACGCGATTTCCATTTCCCAAGCCAAATTCCCTTACTTTTCTGCCTATTCAATTTAGCCCCTGACGCTCTGCCATACTAATCGCACCATGAAAACAATTTTGAAATAGATGAGCCTGTGCAGCATATACCAGTACTGTCATCAGCATAAAGGGAAATTTTGGCTGACTGAGAGGAACCCGGTAACTTTACACCAATTATTTCAGGATCGTCACGGACCTTTTTTTGCAAAGGGTTCCAATACCAAAACGTATAAAAGGTGAGATAAATTACAGCCTTGTCTTACACCACGAGTGATGGGGAAAGGGTCAGAAATAAACCCATTAACAATGACGGACGAGTGGACATTTTTGTATAAAACACTGACCCACCTGATAAAATCGGGTCCAAAGTTGAAAGCGGTAAGTACCTTAAATAAAAACTCATAATTCACTCTATCAAAACCTTTCTCTTGGTCAAGAGATATAAATGCACATTTTAAGTCTTTTTGATCAACATAATTAAAAATATTACGGAGTAAATGACAATTTTCAAAAATAGATCGTTCTTTTATCGCACATGTTTGGTCAGTGCCAACACGTTTATCAATAAATTTACTTAATCTGTTAGTAATCACCTTAGATAAAATTTTGTAGTCTATATTAAGAAGGGAAATAGGCCTCCAGTTTTTCATATTACAAGAATTATTTGGATCTTTACACAAAAAAGAGATATAAGATAGTTTTTGGGTTTCACATAGCTCACCCCCTGAAAAACGGCATTATATAACAAAACAAGCTGATCACTTAACAAATCAAAAAATGTAAGATAAAATTCTTTAGTTAAGCCATCGCTACCAGGGGACTTATTATTTTTCATATGTCTTAACGCAACAAGAATTTTCTGCTTCCCTATAGGATCCTCACACATTGACATATCAAGTGCGTTAAGTCTGGGAAGATTTTTTCACAAAAGGAATCGGCCAACTCAAAATTGATAGCTTCCTCAGTAAAAAGTTTCACATAAAAATCCCGAAAAGCAGCCAAAATGTCACTAGAATTAGAAACAGAAGTGTCAGGTAAGTCAATTTTCTCTATGAATTTCTTCTTACCTCTATCACTTTCCATTTTAAAGAAATATCGTGAAGGTTTTTCAGA
This sequence comes from Pecten maximus, assembly GCF_902652985.1. Taxonomy (NCBI): domain Eukaryota; kingdom Metazoa; phylum Mollusca; class Bivalvia; order Pectinida; family Pectinidae; genus Pecten; species Pecten maximus. Next base: position 15,390 of record NW_022982464.1, read on the forward strand.
AAATATCTGACCTTTACAAACACGACGTTTTGCATTGTTGCGGTCAAATTTAAATGTTAATACTAATTCCTATCAAGATGGTCGTTTTCTCTGATCATCAAAATGGCGCGAAATACAATCCTGTCTAGGTTTACCATACACATCGTGACAAGACCATTAGTAATGGGATTCATGTTACAAATGCCACTCTTATACATATTTCGACGACAAATCCAGGTCAATTTAACTGGGATAAGCTCAAGTTATCCGGACATATACGGAAAACGCTTGACTCTTTGGGATATTTGCTCTGTGATTTAGTATCAGTGTCCCGATCATTTGTTCCGTGATAAAGCACCGGTCTGTCGATATTTCATAACGTCACTCTACTCCAAATGGCATTTGTTCTGTGACATCACTCCACTCCCCATGACATCATTATGACATTACTCCAAGCCGCAGGATAATTTTTTGTGACATTACTCCAAGCCACAGGATAAGTGTGTAATATCGCTTCTCTATCAAGGACGTCTTTGTGACATCGCTCCACTCCCTCGGATAACTGTTTTGTGACATCGTTCCACTCCCTCGGATAACTGTTTTGTGACCGTGCTCCACTCCCTCGGATAACTGTTTTGTGCCATCGCTCCACTCACCCAGTATAATCGTTTTGTGACATCGTTCCACTCCCCCGGATAATTATTTTGTGACATCGCTCGACTTCACCGGATAATATTTTTGTGACATCGCTACACTTCACCGGATAATTGTTTTGCTACATCGCTACACTTCACCGGATAATTGTTTTGCTACATCGCTCCACTTCACCGGATAATTGCTTTGTGGCAGTGCTCCACTCCCTGGATTTTTTTTTGTGACATCGCTTCACTACCCCGGATAACTGTTTTGTGACATCGTTTGACTTCTCCGGATAATATTTTTTTGTGACAGTGCTTCACTCCCCCGGATATTTGTTTTGTGACAACGCTTCACTTCTCCGGATAATATTTTGTGACATCGCTCCACTCTCCCGGATAATTGTTTTGTGACATCGCCTGACTCTCCCGGATAACTGTTTTGTGACATCGTTTGACTTCTCCGGATAATATTTTTGTGACATCGCTACACTTCACCGGATAATTGTTTTGTTACATCGCTACACTTCACCGGATAATTGCTTTGTGGCAGTGCTCCACTCCCAGGATTTTTTTTTGTGTGACATCGCTTCACTCACCCGGATGACTGTTTTGTGACATCGTTTGACTTCTCCGGATAATATTTTTTTGTGACAGTGCTCCACTCCCCCGGATATTTGTTTTGTGACAACGCTTCACTTCTCCGGATAATAATTTTTTGTGACATCGCTTCACTCACCCAGGATGATTGTTTAGTGACATCGCTCCAATCCCTCGGATAACTGTTTTGTAACATCGCTGCATTCCCCCGATAATTGTTCAGTGACATCGCTCCACTCCCCCGGATATTTGCTTCGTGACATCGCCTCACTCCCCATGATAATTGTTTTGTGACATCATTCCACTTGCCTAGATAATTATTTAGTACATCGTCACTCACCAGGATAATTGTTTTATGACATCGTTTCACTCCCCAGGATAACTATTTTGTGACAGTGTTCCACTCCCCCGGATATTTGTTTGGTGACATCGCTCAACTCCCCATGATAATTATTTAGTACATCACTAAACTCCCCCAGATAATTATTTAGTACATCGCTCCACCACACAGGATAATTTTGAGACACAGCCTTTGTCCCCAGGATTATTGTTTCGCGACATTGCTCCTCTCACAAAGAAAACGTTTCTGTAAATCGTTCATTTGTCCACGACATATATGTATTACCATACATTGATATTTTCACCAGGACATTCACATTGCTGGCTAGGAGTATTTTAACCACTTAGTCGCTGAAACAAAATCACATCTTAATCAGAGTGTGTTTTACGTCACAAATATCACTGCAATAATGATAAGCGGTATTACGCGGTTTGTTTTCTTTGTTATTACCGTTACTCTTAGCTCAAATTCGATGCAAAATGTGGATAATTTGGATCAATTTAGCTCCAGGGCAATTGAACAGGAAAATGACTTTAACGGAAACAATAGTTTTCTCAGTTCTGATCTTTCTTTACCACGTCGAAACCACAAACTACGTGAAAGCAGGGCGATAATAGAGGAGTGCTCCAAAAGTAAGTTAAATCATATCCATCTCAACAAAATTATCATTTCTTTTTTTTAATTTGAACATGTTTTTATTCATTTTTTACATCACAAATACAAAACATATCACAGTACATACATACATCATATGACAATTGACAACACAATTGTGACACTACAAAAAGCTGTAGGACCATTTATGGACAAGGCAATTGTTACAATTAAAAAAATAATCTACAGTGTATACATGCGTAGAAGATTTAAATAACTTTGTCATCTAGCATCTCGTGCCACCCTCCCCATCTTTTCAGAAATTTAGAATAACAATTCTTTTGTTTATGAAAATATTTCCCTATTCTATAGTAGTAACAAATCCGAGTTTTTAAAACTTCAGAGCACATGTAAATTTTACGAAGTCTACATAAGTGAATATATGGCTTAAATAGCATACATATAATATTAATTGCAGTATTAAAATTACCCGGTAACCCGAACAAAACTGATACCGGTGATAGATTAAAATTAAAAGGGGTTTTATCTTGTATCCATTGTTCTAATTCATGCCGGATTTTACTTGTCCGAGAACATTCATAGAAAAGATGTAACAAAGTTTCTTCTTTTTCATTACAAAAAGTACACATGGGAGAATCTAACACTTTAATTCTGTGAAGAAAAATATTTGTAGGCAAAATACGATGTATCAGTCTATACTGCAACCATTGTAACTTAGTATCTTTAGACATCTTAAAATTAGATCTATTAACTCTCATCCCCCATTCATCATCTTCCTCAAAGTCTAAATCCCTGTTCCATTTTGAAATGTATGTTTTTGTTAGTCAACGCCCAATTGAATGTATCAGTTCTTTATATATTTGTCTTTTTCCTGGCCCATCATTTAATATAATATGTTTTAATTTGGGGTGCAGGAGTTGGTCTCCATTAACACTTATTTTTTCTCTGAGGTTGGGAAGAGCTTTTATCATTGTCCTCTTCAAACCTTCAAATAATGTGAATGGTGGATTGAAATTATAGAAGAGACAAAAATTTTCATATGTATAGAGATTACCATTAGCATCCAATAAATCACGTACATTAAATATACCATGCTCATACCACTCTTTATAGTACAAGCTTTGCTTATTAATTGTAAAAAGAGAGTTGTACCAAAGAGGTTCTGATAATATGAATTCATCCTTTGGTGGCGCTATTCTTTTAACTTCACTCAACATTAAAAAGACTTCTTTCCAAAACTGATTATGAATAGACCTAGAAGTTTGCTTGTAAAAGTCATCACCAAAAATGTCAATTTGTTAGCCTTCCTTAATTATGGATTTGGAAACTTCTTGTAAAATATGAGCCAAAAATGTATATGTGTTATTGAATAATCTTTTTATCCAGGTAAGCTTGAGAGATTTTAAAAATGATTCCAGGTGTAACATATTTAACCCTCCCTTTTAAAAAAACCAATTGTATT
>NW_022982465.1:2500-19062 GCF_902652985.1 Pecten maximus
CGTTTTCCCCCCAATAAGCTCTGGCGAGAAGGTAGCTCGTTCACTCCCTGTGTCGAGTGTTATAGATCCGCAGTAGTCCTGGCCGGGGAGACGGAGGGTCTCCAGCGCAACCAGACCGCCTGTGCTCTGTGCTTCGTTCAAATGGGGTCCACTCTTCATGTTCAACCGACCGGATTGTATTCGGGTGCTCCGCAGGGGCGCGCTGGGTCATGGCGATTCGTCGGCATTCCTATCCACCCCGACCCGTCTTGACACACTGACAAGGGTCTAATTTGCGCGAGTCATGGTATTACGAACCTAAAGGCGCAATGAAAGTGAAGGCCGCCCCGTTTTGCCTAGGTAGGATCCTCCCTTTAACGGGAGCGCAGCTACCGGCCCGTCTCGGTTCCGCATCGTCGGAGCGGCGGACAAGAGCGTACAAACGTTGGGACCGACGAAATATGGTGAACATGCCTGAGTAGCTAAGCCAGAGTAAACTCGTTGGAGGTCCTAGCGATTCGACGTGCAAATCGATCGTCAAACCTTGGGTAAGAGGGCGAAAGACTAATCGAAACCATCTAGTACTGGTTTCCCTCCGAAGTTTGGTCCTCAGGATAGCTGGCACTCATTCGCAGTTGTTTAAATTCCGTTAAAAGCAACTGATTAGAGGCATTGGGGACGAAACACCTCACCTAGTCCATTCTCACTTAAATGGGTAAGAAGTTCCGACCGCTTAATTGGAGTCGTGCGTTCGAATTCCGAGGGCAAGTGGTCCCATCTTTTGGTAAGCAGAACTGGCGCTTGTGGGATGACAAACGTCCGGTTAGGTGGCCAAACGCTGACGCTCCTCAGATACAAAAGGTGTTGGTTGATACGACAACAGGACGTGGCCATGGAGTCGGAAACCGCTAGGATGTGTAACAACTCACCCTGCCGAAATAACATCCCTGAAAATGATGCGCTAGAGCGTCGGACCTATACCGGACCGTTCGCCGCAATACTAGCCCCCCGGGAGCCATGCGGCGACGAGTAGGAGGGCCGCCGTTGGAGCCTGAATCTTGGGGCGTGAGCCCGTGGAGCCACGCCAGGTGCCTGATCTTGGTGGTAGTAAGGCAAATATTCAAACGAGAACTTTGAAGACTGAATTTGGACGGGTTCATGTGAAACAGCAGTTGAACATGGGCATCGCCCTAAAGAGAAATAGGTAAACCCGTTCTGAAACGGGGGCATACCGCTCCTCGAAACACACAAAACAGATTTGCCCGTATTCTATCGAAAGGGAATCGGTTAATATTCCCGAACCCGGCAATCGAGTTTTTTGGTCCCACGGGCCATGTGCGGCAACGCAACGAACTCGGAACGTCGGCGGAATCCCGGGAAGAGTTCTCTTTTCCTTTGAAGGGACGAACTCCCTGGAAATCCGCTTTCCCGGAGAAGGGACGTTGTTCCCGTAAGCACTGGCGGCTCTGCAGTGTCCGTTCCTTCCGCGCCTTGAAATCCGAGGGAGACATGTGAACTTTCTGCCGGCCCGTACCCATATCCTACACAGGTCTCCAAGGTGCACAGCCTCTAGTCGTAGAACAAGTAGGTAAGGGAAGTCGGCAATAGATCCGTAACTTCGGGAAAAAAGGATTGCTCCTAAGGGCTGGGCGGTCGGGCTGGTACGCGACAGCGGGTTGGGACTGGCACGGGCTGCGCGAGTCCCCTCACGGTCCGCCGGCCCGTCTGTCCTTAACATCCCGTGGACTGCCTCATCTGTCTGCTGCTTCGGGTCGTTGGCTGCGTCCGTCAACTAACAGCCACTTAAACGTAACGGACCAGGGGAATCCGACGTCTAATTAAAACAAAGGCATTGCGATGGCCGTACCTGGTGTTTGACGCATGTGAGTCTGCCCATGCTCTGAATGTCAAAGTGAAGACATTCAACATGCTCGGGTAACCGGCGGGAGTAAACTATGACTCTCTTACGTTAGCCAAATGCCTCGTCATCTAATTAGTGACGCGCATGAAGGATTAACGAGATTCCCACTGTCCTATCTTACTATCTCTACGAAACCACAGCCAATTAACGTGCTTGGAAACAATCAAGCAGCTGGGAAATGAAGACCCTGTTTGAGCTTGACTCTAGTCCGACTTTGTGAAGAGACTAAGGGGTTAGCATAGGTGGGAGTGCAAACGAAATTGAAATCCACTACTTTTATCGTTTCTTTACTATTCGTAAAGCGGAGACGGGCGCAAGCTCCTCATTCTGGAATTAAGTACACCGGCCTCGTGCCGGTGGTGATCCCTCTGAATGACAGTGTCAAGGCTGGGGAGTTTGACTGGGCGGTACAGCTGTCAAAAGGTAACGCGAGTGTCCTAATGTGAGTCAGCGAGGGACGAAACCTCCGTAGAGTAAAAAGGGGCAAAAAGCTCACTTGTTTTGATTTTCAGTACGAATAACAGACGTGAAAGGTGGCCGATCGAGTCCTTTTGACGTTAAGAGTTTTAAGCCAGATGTGTCAGAAAATTTTACCACAGGGATAACTGGCTTGTGGCCGCCAACGTTTCATACGACGTTGCTTTTTGATCCTTCGTTGTCGCCCTCTTCTATCATTGTGAAGGCCGAATTCACCAAGCGTTGGCTTGTTTCAACCCACTAATAGGGAAAGTGAGCGGGTTATAACCGTCGTGAGACAGGTTCGTTTTTAACCCTACGATAACATGTCGTTGCAATTGTAATCCCGGCTTCAGTTACGAGATGAACCGCCAGGTTCAGACCATTGTTTATTGCTTGGCTGATAACCAATGTGCGAAGCTACCATCTGAGATTATTACTGAACGCCTCTAAGTCAGAAGCTCGCCCAACTCTTGTAACGATACTTTCTCATCTCTGCGTTGGGGGCACGATAAGCGCGGACGGCCGCTTCGGGCCGCGATGGGTAAAGCACATCAAACGGTCATTGGGTTCCGTCTTGAAATTCACGTGCTGAACCGAAACGATCGATCCCATCACTGAAGAGGTGTAAATCATTCGTAGACGAACCTATTTTCCTGTCGGGTATCGTACTTAGTAGAGGCATGCCACCTCACTGCGATCTCTGAATTATCTTAAATTACTACAGATTTTTCCACTTTGTGATGGACAAATCTGCGAGCAGAGTGTGCGAGAGAGGTGTCTCTAATATGCTCTCACTAATGTCGTTTGCAATAATAGAAATGAGGGGAGAGGAAGTCAAGAGAAAAAGAGATTATAATAGGGACCAAAAGAGGCATGGGGGGAAAAGGGCGGGGACATAAGGAGTTTGATGTATGGGGTAGGGAGGCGCCCCAGAAAAAAAAATAAAATTTTTGAATTTTTTTTTTTTTTTACTGAAGTACACTGTTCGTGGGCCGTGTTGACGAAACGAACTTTAATTCCCCCAGGAACTTGCACCGGGGAAATCACGAAGCATTTTTGGCTGCTGCCAAGTCGAATTTTGAAATCCTCCTGTGAAAATTTTCCACGGGTCATTGAAGTCCCGAGGCACAGTAGTGGTCAGGAATGAATTTTTGACTGTGTTACAAAATTTGACTCCCGCAGGTTAGCTCGCTAGTTTTGGCTGTAACGCTCGGCCGGCCAACTAGATCCGGCAAACCGTTTATCCCTAGGTTAAATGTCGTGCTATATATTTGAGACTGTTGTTCGACTCGAAAGGTTATCATCGATGGTCTTTCTTACCAAAGCCAGCCGTCTGGTACTTGAATTTGAGCTTGTCATGGAAATCTAGTCAGAGACCGCTGCCCTAGGAGAGTTGAACGAGGCTGAATTTCGACGAGTGATTTGAAAACCTAGTCCGACCGCTGCCGTGGAAGTAGTATCGAGCGCGCCATTTTTGGACACAGAGCGTAATGCCCCAAAAAAAACCTCGTCGGGTTTACATGCAGCCGTACAGTCTGAAAGGGCGAACGTCTGGAGATCTCGGTAAGCGCTTTCCTAACAAACGAATACCCTTCATCACGTGGCAAACAACTTCGACTTCCCGTTAGTCTGCACTGCAGCGCGGTTTAGCTAGACTTGCGATCTTTGTCAAACTGCCCCACTCACTCCCCGGGCTAACGGAGTAGTAGTGAAGCCAGAAGTTTAGTGTCTTTGTACACGTACGAAAGAAACGAAATGTGTAAATCCGCTATGTCGGTGTAGGCATACCCGCTTTTTCCAAAGCTACACGCGTTTTCTTGTAGAGAATTTGGTTATCTGGTTGATCCTGCCAGTAGTCATTTCTTGTCTCAAAGATTAAGCCATGCAATGTCAAGTACATACTTTTTGATGGTGAAACCGCAATGGCTCATTAATCAGTTATGGTTCTTAGATCGTACGAATCCTACTTGGATAACTGTGGCAATTCTAGAGCTAATACATGCAAAAGGCCAACCGACTCACGAGGTGCGTTTTTATTATCATTCAAAACCATCGGTCGCAAGGCCTCATACTTTGGTGAATCGGGATAACTTTGTGCTGCTCGCACGGCCCTCGTGCGGCGACGTATCTTTAATTTCTGACCTATCAACTTTCGATGGTATCGGCTATGCCTACCATGGTTGTAAGCGGTTAACGGGGACAGGGTATCGGCCGACCATCACTGTGATCATGTCAGGGTATCGGGCCGACCATCACTATGATCATGTCAGGGTATCGGGCCGACCATCACTATGATCATGTCAGGGTATCGGGCCGACCATCACTATGATCATGTCAGGGTATCGGGCCGACCATCACTGTGATCATGTCAGGGTATCGGGCCGACCATCACTATGATCATGTCAGGGTATCGGGCCGACCATCACTATGATCATGTCAGGGTATCGGGCCGACCATCACTATGATCATGTCAGGGTATCGGGCCGACCATCACTGTGATCATGTCAGGGTATCGGGCCGACCATCACTGTGATCATGTCAGGGTATTGGGCCGACCATTGCAATGACCATGTCAGGGTATCGGCCGACCATCACTATGATCATGTCAGGGTATCGGGCCGACCATCACTGTGATCATGTCAGGGTATCGGGCCGACCATCACTGTGATCATGTCAGGGTATCGGGCCGACCATCACTATGATCATGTCAGGGTATCGGGCCGACCATCACTATGATCATGTCAGGGTATCGGGCCGACCATCACTATGATCATGTCAGGGTATCGGGCCGACCATCACTGTGATCATGTCAGGGTATCGGGCCGACCATCACTAGTGATCATGTCAGGGTATCGGGCCGACCATCACTATGATCATGTCAGGGTATCGGGCCGACCATCACTGTGATCATGTCAGGGTATCGGGCCGACCATCACTGTGATCATGTCAGGGTATCGGGCCGACCATCACTATGATCATGTCAGGGTATCGGGCCGACCATCACTATGATCATGTCATGGTATCGGGCCGACCATCACTATGATCATGTCAGGGTATCGGGCCGACCATCACTGTGATCATGTCAGGGTATCGGGCCGACCATCACTATGATCATGTCAGGGTATCGGGCCGACCATCACTGTGATCATGTCAGGGTATCGGGCCGACCATCACTGTGATCATGTCAGGGTATCGGGCCGACCATCACTGTGATCATGTCAGGGTATCGGCCGACCATCACTGTGATCATGTCAGGGTATCGGGCCGACCATCACTGTGATCATGTCAGGGTATCGGGCCGACCATCACTGTGATCATGTCAGGGTATCGGCCGACCATCACTTGATCATGTCAGGGTATCGGGCCGACCATCACTGTGATCATGTCAGGGTATCGGGCCGACCATCACTGTGATCATGTCAGGGTATCGGGCCGACCATCACTATGATCATGTCAGGGTATCGGGCCGACCATCACTGTGATCATGTCAGGGTATCGGGCCGACCATCACTGTGATCATGTCAGGGTATCGGGCCGACCATCACTATGATCATGTCAGGGTATCGGGCCGACCATCACTATGATCATGTCAGGGTATCGGGCCGACCATCACTAGTATCATGTCAGGGTATCGGGCCGACCATCACTATGATCATGTCAGGGTATCGGCCGACCATCACTATGATCATGTCAGGGTATCGGGCCGACCATCACTATGATCATGTCAGGGTATCGGGCCGACCATCACTGTGATCATGTTAGGGTATCGGGCCGACCATCACTGTGATCATGTCAGGATAACGCGCCGACCATCACCGTACGTGATCATGTCATGGTATCGGGCCGACCATCACTTTGATCATGTCAGGGTATTGGCTCGACCATCACTATGATCATGTCAGGGTATCGGGCCGACCATCTCTCTGATCATGTCAGGGTATCGGGCCGACCGTCACTATGATCATGTCATGATATCGGGCCGACCATCACCGTGATCATGTCAGGGTATTGGGTCGACCATCACTGTGATCATGTCAGGGTATCGGCCGACCATCACTATGATCATGTCAGGGTATCAGGCCCACCATCACTATGATCATGTCAGGGTATCGGGCAGACCAACACTTTGACCATGTCAGGGTATCGGCCGACCATCACTATGATCATGTCAGGGTATCGGGCCGACCATCACCATGATCATGTCAGGGTATCGGGCCGACCATCACTGTGATCATGTCAGGGTATCGGGCCGACCATCACCGTGATCATGTCAGGGTATCGGGCCGACCATCACTGTGATCATGTCATGGTATCGGGCCGACCATCACTGCATGTGATCATGTCAGGGTATCGGGCCGACCATCACTGTGATCATGTCATGGTATCGGGCCAACCAACACTATGATCATGTCAGGGTATTGGCCCGACCATCACTGTGATCATGTCAGGGTATCGGGCCGACCAACACTATGATCATGTCAGGGTATCGGGCCAACCAACCCTATGATCATGTCAGGGTATCGGGCCGACCATCACCGTGATCATGTCAGGGTATTGGGCGGACCATTGCGATGACCATGTCAGGGTATCGGCCGACCATCACTATGATCATGTCAGGGTATCAGGCCGACCATCACTATGATCATGTCAGGTTATCGGGCCGACCATCACTGTGGTCATGTCAGGGTATTGGCCCGACCATCACTATGATCATGTCAGGGTATCGGCCGACCATCACTGTGATCATGTCAGGGTATCGGGCCGACCATCACTATGATCACGTCAGGGTATCGGCCGACCATCACTGTGATCATGTCAGGGTATCGGGCCGACCATCACTATGATCATGTCAGGGTATCGGGCCGACCATCACTGTGATCATGTCAGAGTAATCGGACTGTTGTTTCTGTGGTGTGAAACTTAATCACCTCATAAGGATGTCACCTTATTGCTGTGGAGGAAGCCATTTTGGATTTGCTGAGTAAGGACATTTACATCCAGCTCTTTTCCTTCCTGAAGTACTTTATTATTTGTTTTTATAGATGATGATGTTTGAAATAGGTATGAACGATTTTAATGGGGAGGAAGTTTTGTTATAAATTTGTATACTTTATGTTGGATATACATGTATAACAGTAATATCAGAGTAATTGTGTTACCATTAATTATCTGAGAGGTAACATTATACCGAATGGTGATTAAACTTGAATTATTACAATATAATACAGTGTTTGTCTTGTCTTCTCATCGAACATGATCTAATTTTACAATTATTGGAACTCTACGCCTTGAAACTTCAAAAAGTACACTAATACATTCATTTGAACAACTATGGTAGCCCACCATACCACCAGCACAATATTAACTGTGCCTTTTGGTCATTGAGAAGTCGTTTAAAGGGAAAAGTTATGATGACAGACTTCACATCACGACATAAGCTCACTCCGCTAGGTATATACAAGATAGATTAATGTGTGTACTACATATATATGACAGGCAATAGAGGGTCTAAATAGGGCTGGTAGCAATCACTTTTCCAGTCGCCCGGATAATTAAACAAGAGGCCCAGAGGGCCTGTATCGCTCACCTGGTTTCATGAGATATGAAACAAGAACTATGCTGAAGTATATTTGTCACTGGTATTGCTATGTCAATATATCATAAGCATTTTATATGGGTACATGAACATTGGTTTGATTGTAATTCTCAAAATGTCAATTTAGCCAAGTTGATCCCTTTTGGCCCGGCCCCTCAACCCCACCATTTGTACAATTTTGAATCCTGGCCCCAAGGGGATGCTACCAGGCAAATATGAGCAATATCCATTGCTTGGTTTCAGAGGAGAAGTCGTTTTTATCAATTTAGCTAAACAGGTCCTTTTTGGCCACGCCCCTTAGACTCCCGGGGGGTCAGCCCCACCATTTGTACAATTTTGAATTCCTACCCCATAGTGATGCTACCAAGGAAATATGAGTGATATCCATTGCTTGGTTTCAGAGAAGAAGTCGTTTATATCAATATAGCTAAATTAACCCCTTTTGGCCCCGCTCCAGAGGCCCCCAGGGGATCAGCCCCATCATTTTTACAATTTTGAGTCCCTTACCCATAGGGATGTTTCTGACAAAATTTGGTGAAATTCCGATCAGCGGTCATGAAGAAGTCAAATAAGTTAATTGTTGACGGACGGACGACAGACGCCACGGTATGGCATAAGCTCACCTTGGTCCTTCGGACCAGGACCAGGTGAGCTAAAAAATCAATAGGGTGACATTATACTCCATCCAACTGGTTCTGAAGAAGTTGTTAACAAATTTTATTGACAAGGAGAACAGTATTTCAGTTTTAATTCTTTATTTTTTCTCTCAAATACAATTTATTTGTTCTCTCATATACACAGTCAACAAATATTATACAGGAGGAAGTAAACACACCAGTAACTTATATAACTGGACATCAATGTCACAATTTTATGCTGAAACACAATATGAAGAAGTATTCTAAGTCCACACTTTCATCAATTTGGCCCCTGGAGACCCCCAGTTTTACTTACTATATATAAAAGAATGTGACTATAAATGTATCATTTTTCTCAACCTTTGACCTATGTGACCCTCAAAGAAAGTCAAGGTTAATATTTTAACAACATTTGTAGCCCTCCACTCTAACATGCTCCTGGTCCAATATCATGAACAAGAGTGACACTGAATTATCAGAAGATTTTTATACATTTGACCCCTTTCACCTTAAAAACAAGAGGCTCAATGGACCTGTATCGCTCACCTAGCTCTACAGCAACTTTGAATTAGATTGGGGTAATTTCTACAGATACTATACTGATTACCTCTTTATTCAAATATCAGACAAGGCTAGGTTTATTCATATCAATAAATTTTCTAGTCCTTTCCAGCATACTATTGGCCTAATATCAGGTCTCAGAGACTCTTGCGTATTGCAAAATTTCACCCCTGAACAAACTTGGGAGCCCTTCAACCCGACATGCTACAAGCCAAATAAAAAGTCCACAGGCAACTTGCTCATTGAGAAGAAGTCATTTGAAGATTATAGCCTATTTGACCCATGTGACCTGGAATGAAGATCAATGTTATATCTAGTCTAACAACTATTTATACAAACAATAGTAATACAAAACTTCATTCTATACAATCACTTTCTCTTCAGTCAGGTCTAGAAACTATTTATACAAACAAAAGGCAACAGGCATATAATATTACATAATATACAACAAACTAGACTTACATATAAATATGTATCAAAGTTTTCTGTCAATCAACACACTGTAAATACAAACTCAGTCTCATTGCTCTGTTCCTGGTATCACAGTGATTTCTAGTAAAACCAGTACCAGGGTACATAGTGATGTTATAAATCAGTCTATGCGTTGCTGGTAGTGGATTTCTTAACCAAAATGATTTAAATATATGATACCAATTGATAACACAAACAAAAATAACAAATTACCAGGATTTTAAAACAATTGTATCAGCAATTATAACAACAATACACTTCATATTGTATTACATGAGATTTCACCAGATAGAATAAAAAAAATACATGCATTGGCAATCTGACTTACAAAATGTAATTTACACAATTACACAATGTATGTACTATTACACACGAAAAATGTTAACATCTGACTGCTGGAACGGATAATTAATGTTTCCCCTGTCAGATCATATTAAGGTTGTTTTATTTATAAATATTCTATCACATACGTTGCAAACTGTACAAATGATACCAGTGTATAATTGTTGACAGAGAGGTACATACCGAAGTTGTTACAACTTGTGTTCACTTCCTGTTGAATATTTTAAATAAAATATGTTAAAACTCAACATAAGTTTGAGATCGCATTTGTACATTTTTTTTTCTTTCTGAAAATCAACAAAAATAAATTTTGTATCACTTTGAAATGCCAATAAAAATTCTCCATCAAATAATTCTAAGATATTTCTTAGAAACTTATCTCTAAAACTTAAACTCACTTTACATTAATTTAAAACATTTCAATGGAAGAACAAAAATGCAAATAAGCCAGTACAAGATACCAATATTGATATTGTAAAAGCAATTTGTAGTTGGATCAGGTTTTCTAAACATAGAATGTATGTTAAATATAGAAACCAAAACAAACAAAAATAACTAAAATACTAGGAATGTACAAGAAACAAACGTCAGGATTTTTTTTTTCTTAGTTTATAAAAGTTTTGAGATTTCATTCAAAATCTTTTTGTTAAGAAAACCAAACATCTTCCTTATCTATTACTTTGAAAAAATAGTTGAAGAAACAATTTTAAGATTAGAATAAATACATTTAAACAGAAATCTCTTTCATAACTTAAATCAACATTTTATCTATATATTAATTGGCAAAAAACTCCAAATAATAATAATTAAAAAAAAAAAAAGGAAATAAATAAGATTTAAAAAAAACCTCTACATAAATGAACCAGACATAGCAGTCTATAAAATACCTGAAAATGATGTCTTTAGTTGTGTGAACTATTAAACTATTTACAGTCTTAAAATTCTAATGATGTGGTTGATAACAAAAAATATTTAACTAATGGTTTAATATTTACATTTAACTAATGATTCAATATTTACCCTACCCTCCAGTCTGTGTTGGGCCCTACCCTACCCTACCCTCCCCTCCAGTCTGTGTTGGGCCCTACCCTACCCTACCCTCCAGTCTGTGTTGGGCCCTACCCTACCCTCCAGCCTGTGTTGGGCCCTACCCTACCTACCCGCCAGTCTGTATTGGGCTATACCCTAGACCCCCAGTCGTGTTGGGATCTAACCCTACCCTCCAGTCTGTGTTGGTCCCTACCCGCTATCAACCCTCCCCTCAAGGTCTGTGTTGGGTCTACCCTACCCTCCAGTCGTGTTGGGCCCTACCTACCCTACCCTCCTATACCCCTCCAGGCCGGTTGGCCCTACCCTACCCTCAGTCCGTTTGGCCCTACCCTACCCTCCCAGTCCGTGTTGCCTCCCTACCCTCCAGCCGTGTTGGTCCCACCCTACCCGCCAGTCCTGTTTGGGCCCTACCCTCCCTCCAGCCCGTGTTGGGCCCCTACCCTACCCTCCATTCCTGTTTTGGCCGTTACCCTACCCTCCATTCTGTGTTGGACCCTACCCCTACCCTACCCTCCGGTCTGTGTTTGGGTCGTACCCTACCCTCCGTCTGTGTTGGGCCGTACCCTACACTCCAGCTGTGTTGGGCCTACCCTACCCGCCAGGTCCTGTGTTGGGCCGTTCCAGGCGGTATTAGTATTACGTCGTAGGACCTATTGCTCGGTTGGACCTTAACCACACCAGAAACGGATATTACATGTTTTATGTAATAATATATATTTAAACGCCAATAAAATGGAAAAATATGGTACAAGCGCGTCTGAAGATATAATGCAAAAGCCTTATTTCAAAGTATATTATGGATTTTAGTATGTTAATTAACACATCTATTCTTGGAAACCATATATATTTCTTTCTTTCTTCTTACATTTAATCCTTTGTAAGATTATACCTCACTGATATTGTTTATATTTTGTATGCAGAATACAATAATTGAAGTCAGAATCCTTGCAAATGATTATGTTAGAAAAATATCTTTAATTAAACATCCTAAATATATCTCTTCCCCTATAATTGAGTACATAGTATGTTCATCCATAAATTATAATGAATGTACTGTGAACACTGGTTAGGAAAATATAAATTAAAAAATTAACACATTTTTTATCACTCTCATTCATAAGGAAACGAAGGTTCACAAATTTGTTTCAACATGATAGGAACTTGATTGTTAGGTGGAACATTGTTAAGGCAGTTAACCCTTTAATTATTTGATAATATTAAGACACCACTGCACAGGTAAAGGTATATATATCCTTGAAACAACAAATACCGGTGCCACATGTTGGTTATGGTTCTATAAACCTATTCAGCTTGATGGGAAGTTCAGGTGATCCTGATATTGCACCAAGCGCGGTCATTATAGTCCAATTAGTGTCAGCTTGGGTATAATCACTCAATACAACACAGCCCGTAGTTTGTATATAAAACTGGTGTATAGTTTCATCACACACTGCAGACATAGCCACTCATTAAGTCCTCTTGCTTTACTAGTGCTTTACTGTTTAATCTTTATATAATAAGTCATCATTGTTAATACTTATTTAACTAGAGATTTTTCACCTACATTTCCACAATAAATTTTAACCAAGTAATTGTGTAGTGCTAAAGGTTGTTGTTAGTTTATTTTCATGATGGACACCTTAGTGTTGGCAATTCTCAGATTAGGTTATTTTTAACCAACTTTTGAAATGTAAATGAATGTGACATACAATGTTATTTCCAAAGTGGTTACCATTTCAAACGCTTGGAATCATTTAAGAACTTGTAGCAAATTACAAAATTTTGGTCCTCCCTTGGGTTTATGTTAATTTTCCTAAAAGGGAACTGATGAAGCAGTTCTTTCAAAGTACCAAGCCTGTGAAAATATCTGGAAAATCAATCCAACAATACATATAGTGATTTCAGCAATACCACCAAGAGGTTACAATAAATTTCAGCAACATTCTTGTTAACGATTCCTATATTAGGTCAATCACTTAAGAGGCTAAGTCAGTTAATCAAGGGACTTTCTTCTGCTGTTTCAGCACTTATTGATCAGCTCCATTTTACAGGGCAGGCTATTTCATGACAATGGTTGTCTAGACCGCACTTTTTAAGGTAGGATGGTGTTCATTTTCAGCATTCCTGTGTTAAGACAGTTTTTTAAATCAATCCTAAGTTGTGTTAGATATGTATCCTGGACAGTTTTAAAAGCAAGCATAGTGATAGGTCAGGCCAAAGATACTAGTGAAGTTAAAGATGTCCTTTAGCTCGGAGGTTTGATCTCCCAGTAGTATTGATAGGTCAGACAAAGAGTCTGTACTTTCTGATGGTTGATACTCCCAGTAATAGTGTATTTTCAGAACAAAGATGTATGTACTGTATCTGATACCACCCCCTAGTAGTGATAGGGTCAGACAAAGATTAGGTACTGTATCTGATGTTGATACTCCCATAGGAGTGATAGGTCAGACAAAGATGTATGTCCGTATCTGATACCCAGTATAGTGATAGGGTCAGACAAAGATTTGTACTGTATCTTATAACCACCGCCCAGTAGAGGGATAAGGTCAGACAACAGATGTATGTACTGTAATCTGATACCCACAGTAGTACGTGATAGGTCAGACAAAGATGAGTACGGTATCTGATAACCCCCATTAGTAGTGATATGTCAACAAAGTATACCAGTGTAGCTATATATAGGTGAAAACCCGAAGATTTTTGATCGTCAACATGGTGGTGGAGTACGAACCGATAGGTGAAATAATGAGCTGCATAAGTGAAATTTATTGACATCTTACCGCAATTGGTAAGTACTCCAGCAGTGAAACCGTCAGGTGGGAAGCTTTATGATTCACAGGGAAACATGTTGAGTAGATATTCTTTAGTGCTTTAAAATAATTAAGGGTTTCATTCATCTGCACCCGTCCTTGTGCGTATAAATGCCGGATGTAATCATTAATTAGTGGTTTTTTATTAGAATATTTATTTAGATGTTTACTCTGCTTTGTATAATATGTTTTTATGTTATTAGGGCTATACTGCAAGAGTGCAGTTATGGGGACTGCTCTGCGTACTTTGGACATTGTCCCACACCACCACCCTTGCGGCTAGTGTCACATAACTTTAAGGATATTACTATTTATTGTGTAATTAGAAATAAAATAAATTATTGCTGAGAGTCTCATTGTTTCATTACCACTGATTGAAACCCATATCACTATATTTTCTTGTCACTGATCGTACTCTCAAAATGTTTCTATAATAAAATATATGGACGCATTGTAGAAACACCACGTCCTCGTCGTTGAGGGTCTGGAAACATTTCAAATGCCAAGAGTTCCATTTTTTTTATATACAGCTAATAAATCCGTTCAGGTCCACTCGATGCCATTCATGGTCCCGCCGTTTTTGTCGGTTCGATTAGCGACCCATTTCGAGCTGTAAAATACATCATTATTATTTTTTTGTACAGACATCGTATTTTTACTATGAATAACATCTCTTCCTGCATTATACACAAAAAATCAGTATACAAACTAGCTAGAACACAGCTAAAATTCCAGTTAGGTACACTCGATCCCATTAGTCCGCCGTGTTTGTCGGTTCGATTAGCGACTCTTTAATATCGAGCTTTAAAAAACCCATTCTAATTTTGCTTTTTTCACAAATAAAATGTGTTTCGACCAATGTACTAACACCCTTCCTTGTCAACAACACACCGAGAAATAACACATTGAATTAATCAATAAACACTTTAAAACCCATTCATGTCCAGATTCAGGTCCTTTCAGGTCCATTCATGTCTTTAGGAGGACCGTATTACCACCTTCCTTTCACTCGCACCTACCTGAGGACACCCCTATCGTCGAAGAAAATTTCTAAAACTGGCGACTTTTGTTTGTTTTTGTGAACAATGATGAAAATAAATTGTTTCTTCAACTTAATCTTTGTTTAATTATACACCATGTTATACAAGTTAATGTATAGAAGGTTAAGAAGTATGTGTGGACTATTTCTAAGTACTTTTATTTACAAATAAACTTGACAAGATGATCCTACAAAAGGTTTCCACAGTGTTCTGTTCGTTGCTGTTTATTTTGTCATTATGTTACACAAGTTAATGTATAGAAGTGTGAATATTTAATACATTTACTTATTAAACACTTTGACAAGATGATCATACAAAGGGTTGTTATCTAACTCCCCCCACTCTGTCCGTTCCTTTGCCAGGTCTAAAACAGATTGCCGGTGTAGCGTGTACTTTGCAAGTACCGTGAGAATTGCAAGCGCGCATGTGCAATGAAAATTGTCATTTCCGCCGTGAGAGTTACAAGTTTTCAGATCATAATACAAGTATTTCACTGTTAATGATGATAATCAAATGTGTCAACATTCGAAAACACCACAGTGAAGATCTTGGAATCACATAATTATATTAAGTGTGTCGGGAAACCCGCGAATACTACGCTAGCATCTGTAAAACGTTGTCTGTGAGCGGCGTATGTTACACCTCGTTTGCATACAAGATGTAAACAAAGATTCAACGCAGAAAAAAAATATAACGGTTGGGAAAGCAGGTGTACCAAAATTAAAGGTAAGTATAGCAGAAATGTACTGTGGAATTTACTGCTTTATTTTATTATTTCCTTATTCCTTGGATGAGCATAGGTGCTTAGCACGTGTACAAGTAAAAGATCATTTCCCAACATTATTGACATAGGCAATTTAAAGATAGAAACAACAAGAAGCTAACCCATAACATACTATTCAATGAGCAACCGTCCATCTGAAATTATATAGTTTGTGTATTTTATAAGTTATATCTTAAATATGTTACCAGGTAAATATACGGCCATGCTGCAGATAATATTCCCATGATAAATTACATGTATAATTATTTCAATGCTTTTACAATTAAGGTACATGTAGCAAACGATAGGGACCTCTGCATGACTAACAAGTTTTGTGACAGTGTTTTGGAAAATTTCAATTGACCAAATTATGTTAAAAAACATGGCCTTCTTTCATTAGTATATCCAGGGACATCTTATTATACGTCCCTGGTATATCATGCTTACAAGTTTTATAATGCAGTTTAAATTCTAGATGTATATATCATGGCACACACACCAATTTTTACCATTAACTGTCCTCTTCTCTGATCAGTAGTTTTCTGTAAATTGCCATTTTATTTTTTTTGTGTTTTTTGGAAGTTTTAATCAATGGACACAACTGGGTATTTATAATGCCTTTTTGGGGAAAATAAGGCTTAAAACAGATGGGGAATGGAGTCTTTTGCGCACACAGTTATACAGACAGGAAAAACACTGTATGCATGCTCATTATATACTCCTTCTCAAGTTAAAATGTTTCCTTGATTTTCCATAAGTTATAGAGATGTTTTTAAATGTAATGCAATTCATTATTCACGAGTCCATACTTGCAGCACCATAACTGAGAGCTAGGGATCAAACACAGGACCTCTGGCTTACTATTATAGTTATCGTTGACTCAAAATTAAAACCAATTGACCCAATATTATATATACTTTTCTGATTAT
>NW_022982466.1:0-19050 GCF_902652985.1 Pecten maximus
CCCCGCCCGACCGTTTGGGAAATTGGCTTTCTTTTCCGCGGAGGCTTAGACCCCCTTGAACCCCATATCAGGGCGCTGCCCTTGACCCGCTGGGCGGACCCTCGGACCCCACAAAAAAAATCGCCTCGCGCCTACGGCGCTCGCATTATTACTAAATTACTGGACCCCCCCCCCCCCCCCCCCCCCCTCCGCCCTTTCGAAAATCCTGGCCGGGCCTGGTGATTCATGTTTTGCTATATTTAATATATATATATTCTGATTTGCGTAAATAACTTATTTTGTACTACATAAATTATCAAAATTATCATGGGATGTTGAAATGATAATTATTGGCTAATTTTGCGGAGATAGCATACGATTTGTTTAGTGCGTAAAATTTAAGGTTAAAAAAAATTGTGCCCCCCCCCACTTTTTGACGACTTCCTACGCCACTGTTAAGTCGTGTATTTAAACTACGAAATGTTTAAATAATTGTACAGTCTATGTATGAAACCCGCTACAAAAAGTCAGACGAAATAATTATAAGCTTTAGTATTCAGGATAAAATTTGGTTTTCTTCAAACAATTACGAAACCAAAAACATACATTATGTCCCCGCGAGGACAAGTAATGATCTTATCAATGTTTATCGTCTTCTCATCCGTCACAGGTCGTACACGTATATGGATCAATTTCTCAAACAGACATCTTACTAGCTATATACTTCAGATATATGTGATGACTAAATTATGCAATTAAGGACTTTGCTAGATCACGTAAAAATAAGTCCGAGATCTTTCACTAAATAACGAGCCCCTTATGTGGCCTCTCCGAGGTCATGGCATCTGAGGTCATGCACAAAGCGCCATCTATAAACAGGTCAGCTAAATCAGTAGTGATTAAATGCATAGGCCTATATACAAGTATTGAATTGCAGATCATTTAAACCACATCATTTATCAACAGCAGCAATTGAGACGTTAAGGGAATTTCGTAGACTCACTATACGGTATCCAGATGTTTTTTTTATTTAGTTATACCCATGATCGTCACGGAGAACCGTATCACTTCGAATTCGAGTCTTACATTAGGGATAGGACACTTGCATGTAAGTCACAAAATCTACCAATCGTCTCGACTGCTAGCGGTAAAAAAATCGGTACACGTACAACGATAAGGGTCGATAATGGTCAACTGAGAGCCACACCACCACAGGTAAAACCGAGGGTTGAATGTAATCGTGGCCCTCCGGGGCTGCATCATCAGGATTCGCGGCGGACAAATTGCTTTGATGTTTCGCGGAGAAACGATCACCGCGGATTTTGATGAACACATTACCACCGGGGATCGCGATGACGCCGTTTTCATGATCCCTGATAGGGATTTAGGGTGATCGGTCGCTGTGATTTACCCCTTGAATAGAAAATCAAACGCCGGCACATGGTGACTTTGTGTTCATTCCTACGGTCTGCACTGTATGGCATTTGAATAATGGGTCGTTTACAACGACTTACATCATATAGCCTTTATTATAAGGGCATTTCCGGGTTGTTACATACCAATATTGATTTCGGTTATAATACTTCTAGTAATAGAAATTTAAAATACAATTCATACACGATGTGAAATAAAAGTTAAAAAATTGGAATTTTTATTAGCCAAAACAGCAATAGATATGTTGCAAATACACTTGAAGATACCGTTATTTGTGATTTTCGGAAAGATTCATAGAGTAAATTTTCAACAACGTGGGTTTATGAATGAGGTAACTTAGGTTAATCATTCTATAGACAAACCTTTAAGTTACATTTTTTTCGCTTGAAAGGAAAACGAAACCCACTGAATTCCAAAAATAATATATTTGATTTCAACAACTTAAAAATGCCTTCCCTATAGTAGCACGCAATTCTTAATAAAATTCAAGCTCAATTTACGTACAACATGTAAAAGTATATCTTCGGAACTTTTTTGAAGTACATAGAAACCAAACGCGAGAACTCACAAGAATTATCGGCGTGTGCCGATTAGAACACCAGACACCTGTAGTGCAGTGACAGGTGTGACGAGCTTGTGGACCATAATTTCACACTTGGTAATTGTTTAGCGGTTATACTAAGCCACTCAATTCGTAATTCTCCGAACATGTTTCTAATCTTCTAAAGTCCTGTTTTAAGTGAAGATATGACTTGTGACACACGAATGGAAAGTAAAACCACAATGATCTCGATCACTTCACAATAATGACACAATAACAAAAAAATTTTTTTAATGATAATAAAAAATAAATAAATAAAATTTGAAAAATTCATACACGAAAATTATTGCGAGTTAATAAGTTTTAGTATTAATTATGATTAATCACGATGAACTAAATTGTATGTTTTCTATATATATATAAAAAAAACGGAGCGAAAATGATGGTTTTAGTAAGAACCTATACTATGTACCTGTACATAAAGTATCAATTATATTATAATTGTTGCGAATCACTTTTATTTAATTTCACTGACAACGATCATATAAAAATTATATCTTTCTCAAGAATGTAATCGTCCGTTATCCCCGAGACCATGACATGTAAAATACCCTCGGGATAAAATCTGTATATGTAGAAGTTTGTTGCAGGCTCCAACACTGGTATTCATACGTGAGAGATTTAGTCTATTGTAGATCATGATGATTATAATATATTACTTTCTGAATTAAGTGTTCTTCATGACTTGAAGCGGGTTTTGTATAGAATATAATGCTTAGATTTTATCTCGGCACTCGGCCAACCGATTTTGATGTGGTTCGCGACATCATTCATTGGTTTTTGCAAAAAATAACATGTTTGAATATCGTTTTTTTGTTCTTGGTACACTTTAACACCGAGTTTCACCACGTCAGCATTTGAACACCAAGAACTTTAACTCTGTACATGTACCACTTGTGATATATACTGAAATGACTAAAGTTTTATATACATGTATGACTAAAAAGAAACCCCACATTTTATGTTAAATTTTTTATTAGAAAATGTTTTTAGATAATGCAATGAACTTTCAAAATACATGTCAAATACAATTGATGTAATTCATATATATTCATAAATATATATGATCTCTAGCAATATAGTCTTTGGAAAAAACATTTGATTGTGTCACATGGATTCTAAAATAAAGAAATGCTTTAACAGCTTAATATTTAAATCACACGCTTCAGAAAAAAATATACGTTGAAATTTTATTGTTATCACATGAAATAATCAGCAAATATGTTTTTTATCTTCTAAAAACCACCGTACTGTCTTCTTAAATAATGTTAAATAAATATAATGTTTATTATCAAAAATACCAAAGAAACTGTTGATGTAATACCATGTACTGACTTTCGTATGCGTGAAGTATCACTATCGAAATGGAGATCATTTACAAATCGTGTGCTTTTAACATGCATCTTATTGCCGTACTCAACAAGACAAACACCGTAACATGAATTAAATAACTTCCACAATTCCAATGATCGATGGTAAAATTATGGATTGATATACATGTATTTAACTCGTTATGGTCATAAACGTGATAAAACTAACTTTCTGATAGCAAAACTTTAAAAGAATAGTTATCATTTATTTGAAAATATATTTATCTGTAAAAGATTGATGCATAGTAATAACAAGACATTTCGTAACTGTCTTGTAAATCTTACCTGTGCACGGAGAATGACTTGTCAATCATTCTTATCAACCAATGAAATACGCGCAAAGCCTTTCCGCGGCGTTTGATTGACAGCAACAATGCTCACTGAGGTGTGACGAACTTCAGTGTCATCTGCTTTGTATAAGGTGACTTGTCAATCTAACCGATGAAATTCGTACAAGTATTAAGATTTTATAAAAATCATTGAAATCACATTTTTGATAGAAACAGTAACCATAAAATAGGCCAGAGTGAAAAAAAAAATACTCAGTGACATGATATTAATGTGAAGACATGAAACTGCCGGTACATTTAACACCCATATTATATGGATGCCCTAAGATACGATATATTGCAGGTTTTTGACTATGCAACCAGTATCATTACACATAATTAGTGTTATTCCCACTTTTGATCAGTTTCATATGTGGAATTAGCCAGAGTTTCTATTGGCCTCGTCTGGCACACTACGATATGAAAACGTGGAATTCTCCGACAGCTGACAATAAAATCGGGAATGACATAACACTTACATATATGGATAAATGAGATAGTTATTTACCCCAGTATACCCATTTAGTCCCATCTAGGTGTTTTATTCAGTCCTTATAGACCCTCGCTTTACGCTAGTCAATATTTCATTCTGGATTCGACGCCATGTTGCTAACTATACATTGTAGGTCGCGGTCGGCCTAATTACCTAACCATGTGCGATGATACAACTTTTATTTCTATAGATTTTACCGCTTATAATTAAGAAATTATGAATTTTTGAATTTAATATAATAGGTTTTGTGAAATAATAAGCTTAGTTTTCTTGATTCAAACTACTTTAGAAGAAAAACACAATAAATTATATATGGTCTTTTCGGTCCATTGCGTTCCGATTCGGGTTGTTAGTCGTACTGTCACTTACAAAATGGCAGGTCAACAGCGTGAAATTTTGACTAGCGTAAAGCAAGGGTCTATACTGACGGAATAAAACACCTAGGTGGGACTAAATGGGTGATCTGGGGTAAATAAATATCTCATTTATCCATATTGGTAAGATACGTGCGATTTCACACCGGTTTTATTGTATTTACACCTTATATCTTAGCGACACCAAACGGTGACGGCACATTCAATGTTTTCATATAGTAGGCTAGTGCGTTCTGGCCCTACACCAGAAATGTATGCAAATTATATCCTTACTTGGATTAAAGTTGTTTGAAATGATAAATGATCATCACACAGTGATTCTTAGATCTACTACTCAAGAAATAACTTCCATCAAATCTACTTTCTTTTACCTGTCAGCGACACACAGCGGAATTTTTACAGTTCTTTATATATCTAAATATACTAGACATTATCTATGTCCCCTCTAGACTACGACTAGTGACAAAAAAAAAAATCATCATATTTTCAAGCTAAGTAAAACTGATGTTTAATTCTACGGCATTTATAAGAGATGGAAACAATTAAAACCAATGGCAAATGGTTATACCGTACGTCCCTGGTCACATCGATCATAGCGTTGATGGGTGTCAGTTATATACATGTAATTACTCCATACCAATTCATATTACAGGTAAATTTTATCGCATGAGTCGGCACCGATGAGTCCTGCTGATCCTCTGTGATCCTCTGTGGTCCTCAGTGTCTCGATCGCGGAGGTTCACCGCGGCACGCTTGGTCACCGCGATCTTTGATGATTTAACCCCGGTGATCGATCGGCATAATTGGTCTATCACCAGGAAACACGGTGATTATTTCTCCATGTACACTCGTCACCATAAATCGCGGGGGAAAGGGTAAAAGTATTAAAAGCTACGGTCCTTACTGTATGATGTAAGTCGTTATAAATGGACCGTTATTCAAATGTCATACATGTTACAACGACCCGTTAAAATAAAAAATTTAAAAAATATAAAATATACATGTTATATACGACCTGTTATAATAGAAAATAAATAAGATGATACACGTTGTATTTGGCCCGTTATAATAGAAGATTAGTAAAATGTTTCATGTTGTATATGGCTCGTTATGAGAGAAAATTAGTGAGATGCTACATGTTATATATGGCCCGTTTAAAAAGAAAATTATATGTCCCTGGTTTCGGTAGCACTTGCTATTAACTCATTCACAAATATAACTCAGAGAGTTTATTCAGCACTTTCATTTTTGTTGTCTTATTCGCATTAATTTCAGGCACGTGTTCACATTTGTTTCTATATATTTCCTATATATGGCGGCTACGATCGTGTTCAACCTGTGACGTCACAGGTCAGAGGTCACCAAAACGAGGCATTCGAGACAAATCGCAATTACTCGGTAATGGGTCGGCCGATTTTGATGCGGTTTTCTGCATTCTTGTTTATTAATCAATACGTTCAGGGTGCAGTTTAATACACGTGGATTTGTCGGTTCGGACACGAGGCGTGTAGAGTTAAGGCATTGCGAGGTTCGGCGTCGTACAGTGAGGATGTTGTCAATTTGATTAATTTTTTTGTGGATTGCTTCAACCTCCTAGCCCTTTGGCTTTATTTTTTATAAGTATGTACATTGGTTCAATTTGCTAGTGGTAAGGTTCAATCATCACACTCTGAAAGTAATGGCCTCAGTAAATTGCTATACATATACTTTTCTCTTGTTGAGGTATCGCATGCCATCGAATACGGGTTCCATGCTACATAGCAGATCGTGACGAATACGGGTTCCATGCTACATAGCAGATCGTGACGAATACGGGTTCCATGCTACATAGCAGATCGTGACGAATACGGGTTCCATGATACATAGCAGGCGGTAATACCTGCAATAGAGAGTATATGTCTAGTATTACATTTAGAAAGAACAAGAAATATCTTTAAAAAAGATAAACGGCATAGTTTTAATGCTGGTGGTTATAATGTAAAACTGCTTGTAAAAATGCATTAGCAAACCAGAGACATATATGTGATATATGTCTCTGAACAAACTAATCAATAAATGCGTTTCAGCACGGATAACAAAATTAATTCAGCTTGAAACATTTTTGGTGATAATAAGTCTGCATTTGAATCAGGAATATGATTTTATTAATGTGTCATTTGAATAGATACATCCACTTTTATTTCGTCTTTAACTGCATGTCTGCATTTTGCATTTATCGCTACATTGACCAATCACATACTTCATCTTGACCAGTAACGCCACCTGTCGCGTCATATCCGGGGCCAAAAGAAAATTATACGGCTATGCCGAAAAAGTACAAGTAAAAGTCCTTTAAAGTGTTATATTTTACAAAGTTCGGGTAGTCAGAGACTTAATATATATACTTAATTAGTATATAGATCTCCTGGGTAGTGTGACGGTTACGTTATGTTTGTACGGTAATAATACAATCTACAAGTGACATACCAGTTTCACCGAGTTATTTTAACTCTACGATTTCAATAAATTCGAAGTAGGCCAATGTCGAATGCGTTTTATCGATAGATGGTGCAGTTGTACGTAAAATTATTTCTCCCCTGAAATACGAAACTACAAACGACTAGCTCCAGAGGAAGAAGGTCAAAGTTGAGAGAAGGCGGGTGTTCGTAAACAAAAAAGACGGCTAGGTTTTGACGATTTGTATCAGCCTTATCTGGAGGTTTAGTCAAGGTATATCGATATAGGTATAGACAGGTTTGACTGTATATCAATAGACGATGTAGGTATGGTGACTTATTACGGCCATCTGATGCCAACACGGCAATATGAACAAGTTGTTTAACCTAGGTCACTGTGGTCAGAGACCTATATACTATAGGACTCTGCTGTGGTATAACTTTAAAAATATGCCATGATTATTTTTGTAAGTTTAGCGTCCAGAACAACGCCATTCTGAAAATTATATTTAAATGCTCTATTGTTTTTAGCGTACATTGCCTATCTCTCATAATGTCACTGTATTTTCATGCCGTGGTCGAAGTGTGTATTAAGTTTATAAAGAACCGGGCTTTATTAACACAATGGTAGCCTCTTCGATTGACCCCAAAAACAGCATTGTCAACAAAATGGGGGTTTTGTTTTTTGCCCAAAACTGGGCGTTATAATTAGCACAATGGGCTTTCAAGTAACTGAATGCAAGTGGGCAACAAAAAAACGTAAAAAATACGTAAAATAGTTAAATAGTTATTCATTACAACTAAAACTAACGTTCTAGTAATTATTATTATTTATCCTGCAACTGCCACCACATTGTCGGAATACACCCACCATATATATTTTTGCTGTATACGGCAGTGACGGAAAACAGCTGTATTTTGGAATCTTAGCATGTGCATCAATTCGACTGACCGACTTCAAAGTGAAACGTTTAAAAGGCAAACATATTTCTGTCATTTTTGACACCGTTTCACTTCAAAATGATTATTTTTGATGATCATTTTTCTATTGTTGCAGGATGAATAGAAAACATGGTCAGTGTCTATAAGCTGTATTTTTGGCTCGCCACTTTTGTCTTTCTTGACCCTCGCCAAAATACAGCTTATATTTAAGACACTGACCATTTATTCTCTATATATATATCAATGAAATCACCCTCCTGATTACCTCCCATAGCGGACGTAAAACGTAAAAAAAACAATGTCAAAATCACATTAAAAATTGTTAATTTCACAAGTTATGTGGCAAAGTCTAATTGAATAATCAGAAGTTTTCATCAAATAGAAGTTACATTTTTAAATATAACTGACTTTGGCATGGAAAAAGGGCTACTGAACCAGACACATATATATACTACTGTATGTGAAATAATTCTGCGAAAACAAAGAGATGACTATATCACACATGATATAACTTTCTTTAGACATTTACCTTAGCCAGCGTTAATTTCCATGTCACCCCTGTGCCCATGTCTATAGTATCTGGTTATTTGAGTGTTTTCTAACTGAGGCCTTTTTATGAGGTCTTTTTGGGGCCGTTAATGGACCCACTTCCCAATTAAATTTATTTCATATTTCAGCCAAATTCCCAAACTTTGCAGTTTACACCTGAAAAATCTTTCCCAATTCACTAATTTTCTTCCCAAAATGAGACGGAAAGGTCCCATCCCAAACAAGTGAGAAAAAGCCCTGTACTTGATTACTTTCCATCTCCTATTCACTACAGGTGAACTTATTTTGCGTCAAAAAACACTTTTGTTTTCCCCGAGTGGAATACAATCTAACATCTCAGCTGTTTCCTGACCGAAACACTCGTAATATTCCGTAATAAGGTGGGGCAAAAGTGTGACTGGTGAACCGTGGCGACTTGTATTTATTTTATAACTGTATGAGTTTGAAACTAATTACACTGTAACTATATGTTTAGAAGTGTTCATTTCAAATTACCAAAATGGCTATAACCTAAATGAGTTTGGGTACACATAAACAATTTTTTTCATAATTCTCTTATAGGCCTATTTACAACTTTTTGCTGTAAAAACACAAGTATATATTTTGTACTGAAGGGACAGTCGCTAAATGTAAGAAACATGTTAAACACTTTTAATGATAAAGAAAAAATCATTCTGATATCATTTTGATAAGAATTATTTAACAATTCACAACATATACAGTATATACAAAATATAGTAATTGAAAGAAAAATTACTTCCATGCACATTAATAAAATAATATGCAGTCATGCGTATTGTATATATATCTAGTATGTACATGTATGTGTTCATGTTTTATTTTGCTTAAGATTTATAAAGATTGTGAAATGAAATATTTGAGAGAATATAACTTAAACCATGAATACTAAAAAACAAGCACTTAAAAAACAAATATGTAATATCATTGTAAAATGATGAATATCTTCCTTTTTGATTTTCAGTAAGAATGTCCCATCAAAATGTCTTAGACAAGCAGCCTCAGCACTGATAATCGCTGACCAGAGGCAGAAACTGGTAGTGAGAACTAATCCACCTACAAATTCAGATGATTGTGAAATGTTGGTCCAAGCTGTATTATGGAATGTTCCATATGCCAGATCTAGATCAGGAAACAGCTACATGGTACCCAGAGCTACAAAACAAAGAGGCCAGCCATTTACAGGTATAACAGTAGTATCCTCAGCTGAAAATGCCACAAAATTGTGTTAGTGTCAATATTCTCGCCAACAACACTAACCTTGGGTAAGCACTGTGCTATATGTAATGTGACCTATCCAGAGGGACTTGTAGCTTTGTAAATTTGAGTTCCGTGACAAGATTGATAAAAGTTCCATATTCAAACGTCCATACATATATATCACTCTCAATACCTGAATTCTAGCATGGTGCCATTTCATTATGCTTGGCTAGAACATGAAGCATTGCCTTCCAATCAGTTTGAAACTTTTTTCACATAAAAAAACTGATGAACATTAAAAAGATTGACCAACACGACAGATCAGAATCTATTTTTAGCTCACCCGGTCCAAAGGACCAATGTGAGCTTGTGCCAAGTTGTGGCATCTGACGTCCGCCTGTCTGTCTGTCTGTCAACAATACATTGTGAACACAATAACAGGAGTAAATATCAACAAGTTTTATGAAAATTTGTATTCAGCCCTGCATCAACAAAATCTGGATTTGAAACTGGGAATTATTTGACAGAAACTTACAGAGTTATTTGACTTTGTATATAATGTTATTGGACCTTGTGAACACAATAACTTGAGTAAATATTAACTAGGTTTGATGAAATTTTGTGTGCAGCCTTACAACAATACATGTAGCTCGGGGAGGTAACTTTAACTTACAGAGTTATTGGCCTTTGTTATAATATTATTATCAACAGTCTTTTCACTCACCTGGCCCATCAACATTTCTTTTAAATCTTCTCCTGAATGCCAGAGGGTGGAGTGCTCCTGAACAACTGAATGAATTTTGATGAAATTTGGAGGATAAGGGAGCCCAATAACTTGAATTAGAGTATTTTGCCAAAACTACTGAAATATCTAGGTGAGCGATGCAGGTCCTCAGTGCCTCTTGTTCTGCTGCACCACACAAAAAATGTCCTCAGATGTGGTAGTATATATTAATGTTAATTGAAAACCAATGCTAACTTTTTTGTCCTGTAATATGTAATGTCATAGGCCCTTTGGATTTATAGCCGATATATCTAAAATACATGGGGTTTTTTTGTCGTACACTTAGTGGGTGGCTGAAACATCCAAAATGGTGTATGAAGAATGCATGGACTAAAACTGCTCTTCCACTATCACCGCTGATAGACCTCATTAAAATTTGTCCATTAGTGAAGTAAGTGTTGTTATGTTAAGACTCTCAGAAATACAAAATTGACATGGAGGGAGCATGTTTGAAATATTTATGTTTGAAATGAAGTATGAGAACATTAGCCTAGAACATTTCTTGTGCTTGGTTCAAACATTACATTTTAGTCAAATTTAAATTTGCTCAACTCTTTTTATTACACATATGAAATATACCTATTTCCCCTACATCAATATTGAGTGTCAATCAAAGGTCAACATGATCGGTTACGCTGGTGGGTTTATAACTGGAGGTCTTTAAAACTATCTTTATTGGGACACTGCATGTTGTCATTTTTTTCAATTGTTGGTGTTACTTAAATAGTTTTGATACTGTTAATGAAAATTTATGCATTTTCGTGACATGTATTGTATTGGATGTCAGCCGTGTAGCATCTTTAATGTCTAAAACTGTCAATGAAAATTTTAATGTCATTTCTCTTCAATACAGGTAATATGTGGCCGATTATCTCCCTTACATTGATTGATGTTAGGATATATGTACAATGTACATGCCTAGCGCCAGAAACTGCCCAACAACCTGAAACTTAAACACTTCTGCTCAGATGATGTTCTTGGTAAAGTAAGATGGAAGTTGTCTATGAAGGTATGGAATACTTTT
This sequence comes from Pecten maximus, assembly GCF_902652985.1. Lineage (NCBI taxonomy): Eukaryota > Metazoa > Mollusca > Bivalvia > Pectinida > Pectinidae > Pecten > Pecten maximus. The sequence continues at coordinate 11,533 of NW_022982466.1, forward strand.
CAATGAAATTAGATGTTTCAATCAAACTTCAGTAGAATTTAATTGTGATCTCGGTCAAGTGTGAGGGTGTTTTTAGCTATTATTTATGGCCATGTTTCTCTGGCTGATTTCCATTAAACTTTACGTGCGAGGGTTATTTTCTCATGCCAGATTTATTATGGAAAATGTTTTAATGAATAACTTAATTGAGTTGAAAATTTGAATTTGATTTTTTTTTCAATTGATTATTATTAATTGTTTAGGGGACACAGTTTGTGTGAGATGAGCCAATTCTTATATTAGTTGCTTTCAAAATACCTACACCTTGATTCAAATTTTAAAATTGAGGATTACTTTTAACTTCACACATACAAGATACATGTGTAGCAGGAGAAAGGGAAAATGTAGCAGCCAGATCAGAGTTCGACCCCGGGACCCTCCAAACTCTAGACAGACACTCTACCAACTTAGCTACTTGGTCACCGATGATCTACCCAGTCCAGTGCTGCTACATTCCTCCCTCCTTTATCCCCTTGCTTAGTATACTCCCAATGCTTTAACCATTAGTGTTGGCAAGGTCAGGAATTATGTAACAGGAGAATGAGAAAATGAAGCAGCCAGAACGGAGTTTGAACCGGGGACCCTCTGAACTCTAGATGGACACTTTACTAACTGAGCTACTTGGTCACCGATGATTGACCTAGTTCAGTTCCGCTGCATATGTATAAGAAAATTCTGTGCTTATCCAAGAAAATGACATTTGAAGAATTTGTAAGGGACCACAGACCAGGAATAGGAGATATGGAATTTTATCTTACAAACCCCCGGTTGATTTAAGGTGGAAAAAGAAACATACACATAGACTTTCTTGATTCATTCAAAACTGTCTCTGCTAATTTTTCTGCCATTTCTATTCAATTCAGGTGATCCTGTGAATGATTGTCTCCCTTACATTGATTGACGGTGGGATCTACATGGAAGTCCAGAAAATGCCCAACATGCTGTTTGATATTTAAAAAGTTTGTCGCTCAGATGTAGTTCTTAGTCAGGTAACACAGAAGTTGTGTATGAAAGCTATGGATATTTTTTTTATGAATTTCAATGTATTAATGAAACTTGTAGTAAAATTAATTGTGGTTTCAGTCCAGGGGCCGCGGTGGCCGAGTGGTTAAGGAGTCCCAACACTTTATTACTAGCCCTCCACCTCTGGGTTGGGAGTTCGAAACCTGGTACTAACTGTAGGTCCTGGTTTTCTCGGGGTACTCAGGCTTTCCTCCACCTCCAAAACCAGGCATGTCCTTAAATGACCCTGGCTGTTAATAAGACGTTAAACACAATAAACCAAACCAAACGTTTCAGTCCTAACATAGGGGCCAAAAATAACATGTTTTTAGCTATTATTTATGAACATGCATTCTTTTCAAATCATCCTGAGTCATGGTCCGTCAGTTGTCTGTCAGTCCGTCCATCTGTCTGTAAATAATCCTTGTTATAACTATTTCTTTAAAATATTGGAGAGATATTCCTCAAACTTCATGTATGGACATTTGGCCTGGAAGGATATTCTTCAAATTTCATGTATTGATGTTTGGCCATGTTGAAATTGAGAATTGAAGTTTGTTATCTTTATTCCTTGAAAAGTACTGGAGGGATATTCCTCAAACTTCATGTGTAGGTTCCCCTTGGTACCTAGATTGCTAAATTTATTTTCGTTTTTGATCAGGAAATCAAAATGGCAGACAGGTGCGAATTGAAGTTTGTAATTGCTATTTCTCGAAAAGAATTGAAGGTATGCTTCTCAAACTTCACGTGTAGGTTCCACTTGTTCTTGCATGTTATCGGATTATTAAGAGGAAAAAAGAAGAAAGAAGGGAACAGTAGAGAGAAGATGAGTCTGACATACAGAACCAATAAAGATCATTGAATGTTAGGCGCCAACATCCTTCTGGGCTCTCTTGTTTATTTGTGATAAATGTTTTGGAAAAGTAAAAAAAAACTTTAGTGAATTTAAGAAAGTGTGTATGAAACTTGTCAAAGTCATTGTCAGAATAAAATGAGGTGTATCAACACGGAAATCAAGAGACGAGTCATAAAATGTAGTAAACAGTTTGAGGGTTAGAAATGTAGGTTCAACCTTTAAATTCTTTTTGGAGCTGATAGGGAAATAAGAAAAAGGTGGAAATGTCCGAGATCAAGGTTTCGGGAAAATAAACAGGACTTTCTTATTGAAATAAGAAGTCGGATACAGTTCTTAAGGAAAAACATCCAGTGACACTCATGTCCAGAGATTTATTTAATGACATTGCTACAGAAATTCAAGGAAAGGTGCCAATTGTATACATGTTATATGGGGTCTCAGTGACCGAGTGGTTAACGTGTCCCGACACTTTAACACTAGCCCTCCACCTCTTGGTTGTGGGTTTGAAACCTACATGTGGCAGTTGCCAGGTACTGACCATATAAGGCTGGTGGTTTTTCACCGGGTACTCCGGCTTTCCTCCACCTCCAAACCTGGCACGTCCTTAAATGACCCTGGTTGTTAATAGGACGTTAAACAAAAACAAACCAAACCAAAAACAAACATGTTTAATTTGGTGTTAATAATTTGTGGGGAAGACGGATCTGAACTACCTGATATTAACTTTACCTTCATCCTTTAGATCACCATTGGGACCGTGTATAGTTGGGGATGCCAGGAACAAGTAATCATCCGGTGTTCATCCTACATATCTCAAAAATGTTTTAACACCAAATGCATGTGTACTGCACTTTTTGTATTTCATTTCTCATATTAGTTATTATGTCATATGTATAAATCAAAGTTGTTGCTAAATGTTCTGAACATTGTTTCATTACCTTGATTTTCTGTTGATTTTTCGTTTTACAGTGCCAAACCCCAAGAGATAATACTCCACTTTCGTGGAGTTCTGCGAAGTGGTCACTAGTCTGAGCTAGTAAGGTGACCTTATACTCTCTACTTTATCACTACACCCCCTTCATAAAGCCTTTGCCCCAAAGACAACTACAACCAAGGTTGTTTAGCTCCATGGAAGCCTCTCAATCTCCTATAGCTTTCACTTAGAGAGGTCAACAGTACCAAATGTAAGAGGAGGGCAATTAACATGGCCAGACCGAGGTCTCAAATCTGGAACTCAAAACACTCGACGGATGCTCTACCAATTCACCTACCTGGTCGCTGATGATCGAACCAGTCCAGTTCCACTACAAAAAAATTACTCCCTTTCACTTCATCTCTGGCCTGCTTTATCAAGTTACTTCAATAGCCATGAAGAGATCATCTATTGTGGAGAAGCTGTTGAAACAACTTTGTGACTCGGAGGTTAAACTGTATTTTATGTTCATTGAATTAATTTTGACATCATTGAATGAATTCTTTCAGGTGAGCAAGACCATTAATTTTATATTCGTCAGTTGTAAAATACATCAAAATATGTTTATGAATTAATTTTACTGAACCCATGTGCTTGATTCCATTTCTTTGTGAACTATTTTTTGTTTGTAATTAATGTTTCAGGCTGATGTTGAAATAACCAGAGTGCAAGTATTTTAGGAAATGCCACTTAAAAACCGGACTCCCAGTAGTCAATCCTTGACAGGTTTGAGGTAATAATGACAAAGGCATTGTATTTGAGTGGACAAGGGGTCACAAAGGTATCAATATAGTGCTGTTGAGAACATTTCTAAGTGTTTTCTCAAAGGAGAAATTAATTCCTGGTATGAGAACTGGCAAAAAAAACCAGTAAAGCCAATTTTGAATAAACAAAAAACTCAGTTTTGTTGAGAAAGTGTCAGAAGTCAAGGATTCTGAATACTGACATTTTCAACAAGAAATTTGATAAAAATGGAATGAAAGAATACAAAGGGGGGCACCCGTGGAAATGATATAAGTAACTTAGGATTTTCATAAATTGACAAGTTTTGTGTTAAGTACTACTTAGTCTACAAGAATGACATTGCAGAATTTTAATTTTACAGTTTAATCTTGAAAGTATGGAAATTAATAACTTTTCACAAATCTAAAAAAGTTTATTTCATTTATCAATTAAATTGAAAGATGATATGTTTATATGACATCAGATAGAAACAGTCAGAATTGTTCTTTTGAAATAGAAATACTGCACAAACCTCTCTGTTTAAAGCTGACCTTTCTCAGATCTGCTCAGGAATAGTACAGTCAATGAGCAGTTCATGAACAGTTCATGAATAGTTCATGAATGTTCATGAAATTTTCACGGGGGCTGTCAGTTCTAGAACTGAGAAACAATTCTTCCTAAAGTAAATTGTTCGAAGTTACATTTTACATTTATGCTAGAACAGGTTTTTTGAAATTCTTGAACAGTTCAAGACTTTTTCACAGGGTAAGCCATCAGAGTCGAATTGCAAACAATGGGGTAATCACAAAGTGGTGTATAAAATGTTTTTGTCACGTTAGAGGGGTCGCCTGGCATAAAATGATGGACACAGGTATATATTGCATCATCTTCTTTTATACTATCTCGGGCTTACAACAACAAAATCAACTTCCAGTAACAACTGTAATGGGTTCAAAAGATGTGCCTGTATAGGGTTGGCCAAAGTGTTCACTGGGCGCGATACTGCTGCTGTGTTAGGGCCTTTATTCTGTCTAAAGCCGTGTGCTTCACCAGTCTTTGCAGCATGTATTTCTATAGAATGGTCCAAGTCTACAATAGTGTCACATGGAAACAATGTCAAATGTTCATTATTATATACATATATCATTTGGGACAAGAAAAATAAAATTTAATTCAAGTCAGTTTATAAATTTCATGATAAAACAATTATTTACATCAAAATCCCAAACAAGCACAAATTAAGTACACATTTTCAAATACAAAATCCATCTCAAAACAGTTTTTTATCAGTTTTTTTTTAGCACAGTCTGTTTTCAGCACATATACTAATCTCCAGGTTTATATGTAACTGGGAACACATGCTTTGGCGTGCATGTGATACCGTCTGATTTTGTGATATTGAAAAAACACGGCCTACAGTCAGTACCTGGCAACTGCCCCATGTAGGTTTCGAACTTGCAACCCAGAGGTGGAGGGCTAGTGTTAAAGTGTCAGGACATGATAACTACTTGGCCACCGTGGCCCCTCATTTGAACATGAGTTGCCGTTGACGTTGCTAATGATATTACTGTCTCTTTCACAGGTATGTGATAGGATTGACAACAATTGAGCCACTCACCACAGGACTGCTGACAGCCTGTAACCTCAGCACTGTAGAGTCCGCTATACCAAAGTTACACAGATGAACAGCAGTGTGGATCCTGGCCGGGAAGTTATGGTAACAGGTCATTATCTTTGGGTTTGTTTTCTAAGATTGTAAGATTCTGATTTCTGAGTGCTTGTTAGTAGTTTGGTGCTCTCAAGACACTGTGCTGAGGTGAGCACACATTGTTTCAAGTGATGACCATCTTCAGCACTGAGACATAGCACTGTCCCCTGTGGGAGGAATGTCTTATTCCAGTGGTTGTCTGGTAATCCTTGACACCAATAACTTTACTCAGCACACATTTCTCCACACTTTGTAGCACTTTATCATGGCCCCTCTGACAGTGTTCTTCTTTATCTGTTCTATGTTACCCAAGATATTGTCACACAACTAAATTACAACTTTTAGTTTCAACCTTAACTTTGTAGAAAAAAAATTGTGTAAGTGTTGATACCGGTGAATTGCCACCACTTTACAGATCTCAGTACCAGGTGTCCTCAACAACAAAGACTTTGCCAGAGTTACTGGAGCCAACACTGATTTCAAGGATCATGTTTGTAATCTGGTCGATATTGTTGATGAGCTATATTTCAAAATCAAATATTTATCAGAATATACCTTAAGTTTAAACTGATTGGTATGTGGTGAAGTTTAATAAGTTTTCACTTCTTTTCCAGATGTCCATACCAGTATCTATCCTGTGTGATGTCCATACCAGTATCTATCCTGTGTGATGTCCATACCAGTATCTATCCTGTGTGATGTCCATACCAGTATCTATCCTGTGTGATGTCCATACCAGTATCTATCCTGTGTGATGTCCATACCAGTATCTATCCTGTGTGATGTCCATACCAGTATCTATCCTGTGTGATGTCCATACCAGTATCTATCCTGTGTGATGTCCATACCAGTATCTATCCTGTGTGATGTCCATACCAGTATCTATCCTGTGTGATGTCCATACCAGTATCTATCCTGTGTGATGTCCATACCAGTATCTATCCTGTGTGATGTCCATACCAGTATCTATCCTGTGTGATGTCCATACCAGTATCTATCCTGTGTGATGTCCATACCAGTATCTATCCTGTGTGATGTCCATACCAGTATCTATCCTGTGTGATGTCCATACCAGTATCTATCCTGTGTGATGTCCATACCAGTATCTATCCTGTGTGATGTCCATACCAGTATCTATCCTGTGTGATGTCCATACCAGTATCTATCCTGTGTGATGTCCATACCAGTATCTATCCTGTGTGATGTCCATACCAGTATCTATCCTGTGTGATGTCCATACCAGTATCTATCCTGTGTGATGTCCATACCAGTATCTATCCTGTGTGATGTCCATACCAGTATCTATCCTGTGTGATGTCCATACCAGTATCTATCCTGTGTGATGTCCATACCAGTATCTATCCTGTGTGATGTCCATACCAGTATCTATCCTGTGTGATGTCCATACCAGTATCTATCCTGTGTGATGTCCATACCAGTATCTATCCTGTGTGATGTCCATACCAGTATCTATCCTGTGTGATGTCCATACCAGTATCTATCCTGTGTGATGTCCATACCAGTATCTATCCTGTGTGATGTCCATACCAGTATCTATCCTGTGTGATGTCCATACCAGTATCTATCCTGTGTGATGTCCATACCAGTATCTATCCTGTGTGATGTCCATACCAGTATCTATCCTGTGTGATGTCCATACCAGTATCTATCCTGTGTGATGTCCATACCAGTATCTATCCTGTGTGATGTCCATACCAGTATCTATCCTGTGTGATGTCCATACCAGTATCTATCCTGTGTGATGTCCATACCAGTATCTATCCTGTGTGATGTCCATACCAGTATCTATCCTGTGTGATGTCCATACCAGTATCTATCCTGTGTGATGTCCATACCAGTATCTATCCTGTGTGATGTCCATACCAGTATCTATCCTGTGTGATGTCCATACCAGTATCTATCCTGTGTGATGTCCATACCAGTATCTATCCTGTGTGATGTCCATACCAGTATCTATCCTGTGTGATGTCCATACCAGTATCTATCCTGTGTGATGTCCATACCAGTATCTATCCTGTGTGATGTCCATACCAGTATCTATCCTGTGTGATGTCCATACCAGTATCTATCCTGTGTGATGTCCATACCAGTATCTATCCTGTGTGATGTCCATACCAGTATCTATCCTGTGTGATGTCCATACCAGTATCTATCCTGTGTGATGTCCATACCAGTATCTATCCTGTGTGATGTCTT
>NW_022982467.1:0-18847 GCF_902652985.1 Pecten maximus
CTTTTCCCGGCCACTTCCGGCTTCACTTACCACGGGCTTCACTTACCGCCGGGGCTTCACGTTACCAGGGCTTCACTTTCCCACGGACTTACGTTACCACGGCTTCACGTTACCGCGGGCTTCACGTTTACCACGGCTTCACGTTACCAACGGGCTTCACGTTAACAAGTGCTTCACTTTACAACGAATTCACTTACGACGGGCTTCATTTTAAACCACTGACTTCACGTAAGCACGGGTGTCACAACCCGACTTTGGTTACACCTTCATATGGAAGGTAAGTATATTAGCTGAGCACGTAAGGTATACACCACGTAAGACGCGCTATTGTACGGCTGGGTGTTTTGGGCTGCGGTAGTCAGTAATCTACCCGGCTCAACAATTGGACATTTGACAGCTGTAGGTATAGAGATACTTGTGCCTATATTCTAGTAAGAAGCGTGAAATTACAGTCACGGTAAGTTACTATTTATTATTATTCTCTTTTTGAATATAATTGTTATTGGGGTTTAGTGAGTACGCTAGTGCACGTGCGTGAGTACTTTTTTATTTTACTTGTATGGACGCACTAGGGTTGTTGTATCAATATTTAACGTTTACAAAACAGTTTATATATAACATTATTTACTGTAGACTTCCGGTGACGTCACCACGTGCAATGGACGTTTTCCAAAAACAGCGCAGTAACTTTCTCTGAAAACACAATTTTAGACATACCCATCGAACTTTTGTCGGATGTTATAGGGGATTCTTGCATTGGAGATCACTTAGCGAGTCATGGGGGTGAGTGTCACAACATGGAGAGTCAGAATTGGAACATTTTGTGGGGGTGAACGCAATTCTAAATGTACCGCCAATGGCGCCATGGAGGCTTCACTGTGAGTTCGCCCAGCCCAAGACTAGTGATACTGACAGCTCTACTGCTGGTGACGTTTGGATGTATTGAGACTAATCCTGGCCCAGCTCCAGGTGCAAAAAAATACGAACGACAACATGAGAAAAACTAGATTAGCTTCTTTCACAGAAAAAACAAGACAAGGGAAATAACTCCGATGAGTCTGAAGTGATGAGAACTCTTCTTGATATGAAAGCAGAAATGGTCAGCTTCATGGCGGAGATTCGGATGGATTGTTCGAGGTACGGGACAAATAGAAAAGGTAGAGCGGAAACTGGACGAAAGAATAGACAATTTAGAGCTAGAGACAAACGAACTTAACACTGAAGTAAATAATATTGCCCAAAAAACATATGAACTCGAAAAAGAAACCAAAAGACGCAATATTTGGTGTTTGGTGTTCCTGAAAAAAGACGGGTTTGAAACATTCGAAGAAACGAAACAGAAGGTAAAAACATTGTTTGCTGATAAAATGGATTCCTGTGAAAGTGTTTGTTGAGGGACTAGAGTTTGACCACGTGCAACGTGTTGGTCGTAAAGCAAGTAGCCCCCGACCCATTCGTGTTCAATTTCTCAAATTCTCCGACAAACTCACGATCCTAAAAGCAAAAAACGAAACTGGATAAAAATGGTCAGATTAGAATTAATGAAGATTTCCCATTCCAAGTAAAGGAGGAGAGGAGGAAGTTGAGCCGTTCTTTGCAAAAGCCAGAGAGAAAGGATCTAAAGTAGCAATGCGCTATGACAAGCTATTGATTGATGGGAAACTATACAGGTACAGCAGGGATTCGGACAACATTGTGCCAGTAAAAACGGTCAAATGTGCAGGATAAATAGCGGGAGGCCAAGGTCCACAGTGTGTAAATAGTGCAGTACCAGCTACTTTTAACTCGGATAAAAACTGTTTGAAATGTATTGTGTGGAATATTGAAGGTTTATTATATAAACTCAAACATCATTTTCATGAATTAAATGAAGTGGTAAAAGATACAGATATCTTTGCATTCACTGAAACATTTCAAAAGAAACCTAAGGAACTTAACAATGCCTTTAAGGGGTGTATTGCTTTGAAAATATGAGACAACTTAATCTGAATAAAGCATCTGGAGGTGTGGCTGTATTTATCAAATCCGAACTTGAACGATTTGTGACGCAATAAAGCCTGAGAAATATGATGAAATGATATGGTTAAAGATCGACTTAAACAGAACTGGTGCAACTTCGAACATTATTATTGGGTTTGTTTATTTACCACCTGAAGGTTCAGTGTTCTATTATGATAAACAAAGTGATAGTGGTATAACAATGCTTGAAACTGCCATTAACGATATGAAGAGTGAATTTAGTGGTTATGATGTTGTAGTAGCTGGTGACTTAAATGCCAGATCAGTACCCTAAGAGACTTTATTATTGATGATGATACAGACTATATTCCTGGTCTAGAGTATGCATATACAGACACACAAATGTGCGTACAATCCGTAACAATACTGACTCACATCTAAATAACTTTGGGTATGAACTAGTTGAAATGTGTGCTGTACATAATATGTTGATCGCAAATGGGAGAATCCCTCCTGACAACGAAGGAAATCTTACATATATCAGTGGCACGAGTGGTAGTCAGATAGATTATGTGCTTGCGGATGGGTCATTGTTTAGGCATATTGAAAAATTAGATGTATTGTCTTGTGACATTTCTAAGCACTTCCCTGTATGTTTTGAGATAAAAATTGCAGACAGTCCTCTAGATAATGACCCATCTACAGACACTGGTAGTACTGTATACAACAAATTTAAGTGGAAACCTGAAAATTCAGTTACCTTCTCATTAGAAGTAAATAGCGATGAATTTAAAGAGAGGTTTAACAGTGTATTGCTAGGCAATGATACAGATGTAGATACCCTGACTTGTGAAATCACCGAATTACTTTGGGATGTGGGTACTAAAGCCAAAATGAAATGTTCGAAGGTTAAGCCTACTGTCCGAAATGCCTTGTGGTTCGACAAAGAGTGTGAGGAATTAAAACATAGAAAGTGTACACTTTTAAATGACTTTCGAAAGACTAATAGTCCGGAATTTCTTGAAAAGTACATCAATGCCAAAAAATCATATCAATCTATGTGCCAGAGTAAACGCAAAGACTACAATGCAACACTTGAAAGTGAGCTTATAACATCTGCAAGTAACAAAAACTCTTGTGTTTTCTGGAATAAAATAAAGTGTATTCTCAAACGAGGGAACTTTGTCACTAACAATATCAACCCAAGTGATTGGAGAAATTATTTTAAAGATCTTCTGAATCCAGTAGGTCAATCTGTTGAAGATGAATTCACCACGAATGTGTCAGACTTTCTATGTGAGCATAATCAACACTGTGAGACGTGTGTTGCCTCCAACTTAAATTCACCACTTAATGACAATATAACGGATGGTGAAGTAACGGCCGCAGTCAGAAGTCTGAAAAACAGTAAATCACCCGGTGAGGATGCCATTCCTGGAGAATTCTACAAAAGAACTCTACATATAGGTATGAGCAAATTACTCTGTAAACTTTTCAATCTTATCCTTAGTAATGGCAAAGTCCCAAAAGCTTGGTACACAGGTATCATTATTCCGTTATTTAAAAAAGGCGATGTCAATAACACTGGCAACTACAGAGGAATATCATTATTATCAGTGATGAGTAAAATATTTACAAAAATTGTATGTGCACGTCTAACTAACTGGACAGCAAGGAACAATATTCTACCGGAAGAGCAGGCCGGTTTCCGCAAAGGTTACTCAACAGTGGACCAAATATTCAATCTACAATCTTTAGTACAGAAATACCTTTCTAAAAAAGGAAATAAGTTTTATTGTGCATTTGTAGATTTTGCCAAAGCATTTGACTGTGTCGACCAAAATAAATTATTCTATGCAATGATACACAACAATCTACATGGACGGATATTATCTGTGCTACATGACATGTACTCGAATGTTAAGGCTGAAGTTAAACTGTCTGACGGCTCGTTATCACATCCATTTGATTGTAGTTCTGGAGTGAGGCAAGGATGTATTTTAAGTCCACTACTATTTGCCATTTATATTAACGAACTTTCACACATGCTAAATGAGGAATTTGAGTATCGTACAGGGATCTGTGTATCAGATGTGTTCCGAAACTTAACCCACCTGCTATTCGCAGATGACTTAGTACTGATAAGTGATACGGTTATTGGTCTACAGAGAAAACTTGACATTCTGGCAAAATACTGCAAGAAGTGGAATATGAAGGTCAACTTGGATAAAACCAATGTGATTGTGTTTAAAAATGGTGGACATCTCTCAGCATCTGAAAAGTGGTTTTATAATGGTAACACCATCACAAATGTTAGTTACTATAAATATCTAGGGCTTCTCTTCTCGTGTCGTCTGAAATGGAGTAAAGCATGTAAAACGCTTGCCCAACAAGCTTCCAAGGCATTAAATATGGTAAAAAGTTGTCTCGTGAAACTTGGTAGAAGAGATCCCAAGGTGGCATTCAAACTATTTGATTCCATGATTTCTCCGATCCTATTCTATGGAGCTGAAATATGGGGAACTGAATACCAAAAGGACATAGAAGCTGTCCATCAAAGATTCTGTAAATGGATCCTATGTACTGGTATCAACACCAATAATAATATAGCCATTGGAGAGTGTGGACGTCACGAGTTGTGTGTGAAGTACATGTGTAAACCTATTAAGTACTTATTGCGTCTATTCAAAATGGACCAAAATCGTCTCCCTAAACAATGTTATATGATGCTCCACAACCTGGATCAACATGGGAAAACTACATGGTGCACCAAAATCAAACACCTCCTTTTTAGCAATGGTTTTGGATTAGTGTGGCAATTCCAATATGTAGGTGATGTCAAGACATTTATGGAGTTGTTCAGGCGTCGACTCTGTGACATCAATTTACAAAAATGGTCAGAATACATTCATAACTCGTCAAAGTGTGATTTTTACTGCAAAATCAAACCATATATTATGACAGAGCAATATTTAAGTAACATGTCGTTCACCTTAAGGTATGCCCTTGCCAATCTTCGCTGCTCCACACACAGACTAGAAATCGATCTAGGTAGGAAAATAGGCATTCCACGTGAGGAGAGGCTGTGCAAAATCTGTAATTCTAAGGAGGTGGAGGATGAACTTCATTTTATGTTGAAGTGCCCAATACTGAGGGATATACGAGTTGCATTCATTCCCCGTTGGTGCTATGTAAACCCTTCCCTAGGTAACTTGGTGAAATTACTCGGGTCAGATGATAACTTTATATTGAGAAATGTTGCAATCTTTATTAAGAAGGCAAATGATGTAAAATATGAAATATTAACCATGACATAATAGTCCTCAGACATTATGCCAGTAAAATAACTAATTCTGGAATTACTCATGATCAATTAAAACAAACATTTAACTTAATATGACATTTTAAGAGACAGAAGTCAATATCCATTTGTGAAACCAGAATAGTCTATAGATAGCATGAATTAACTGAAGTACAGTGTAATTCCAAGATGAAATGAAATATTGAGCATTGAAAAATGTAATTATATCATATTACAATTGTATATATATTTTATGTGATGTCAAAAATGTATTGTATATTGAAATGGTACTGTGGGCTGGAGGCCTGTAATGTGCAAATAAAACCATTATTATTATTATTATTATTATTATTATTATTTACTGTAAATGTTTAAATATCAAGTTTAGGGTATAATTTGATATTTTGTAGCTTAACATGAGTGGACACGCTGTCCAGTGGTGAAATGTATGGAAGCCGGGTGGCACCATTGAAATGGAATCCATAGACTGTACTGTTTGACAACCGTGTTATGTACCACAATTAGTACGTGATTATTGTGGGAGGAAGAGAACACAGATACCAGTGTACTCGAGGGTAGCCCGAGTAGAGGCTACAATTTTGGTGTGGAAACTTCATATGGAGACCCGGATGGGTCGTAGGTCGTATCAGGCCTTTGTAGTATCGGACTGACGCCATCAGCGTGGGGAGTACCAGACCCAACGAGGCGATCAGCAGTTCCAGTACTGTATATACATTCATCGAACATTGTGTATGGACAAGGATGTGTTGCTACAAAGACTTTAGGATTTAGTGTTGTTATATACAAATTTATAGATATATATATTTATTAGTAGCTGTGATTCTGTGTGTAAGTACCTGTTGAGTGTATCACGGAAGATAATTGAGTGGACGTAAGCGAGGTTTTGTAAAAGTGACAAATCGTAAAGATAACCATTGTGTATTGATTGTATTTTGCATGTATTCATAGTGTATATTAGAAATTGTAAATATGTACTTACTAGTTTTGTTGTCATTTTGGATACCTGTGTGGCAATCGCTCGGCTAGGTTACAACGGGCTTCACGTTACCACGAACTTCACTTTACCACGGGCTTCACGTTACCACGGGCTTGACTTTACCACGGGCTTCACGTTACCACGGGCTTCACGTTAACAACGGCTTCACTTTTCCACGGGCTTCACGTTACCACGGGCTTCACGTTACCGCGGGCTTCACGTTACCACGGGCTTCACGTTACCGCGGGCTTCACTTTACCACGGCCTTCACATTACCACGGGCTTCACGTTACCACGGGCTTCACGTTAACAAGGGCTTCACGTTACCACGGGCTTCACGTTACCACGGGCTTCACGTTAACAAGGGCTTCACGTTAACAAGGGCTTCACGTTAACAAGGGCTTCACTTTACCGCGGGCTTCACTTTACCACGGGCTTCACATTACCACGGGCTTCACGTTACCATAGGCTTCACGTTAACAAGGGCTTCACGTTACCACGAGCTTCACGTTAACAAGGGCTTCACGTGACCACAGGCTTCACGTTACCACGGGCTTCACGTTACCGCGGGCTTCACTTTACCACGGGCTTCACTTTATCAGGGGCTTCACCTTACCACGGGCTTCACGTTACCGCGGGCTTCACTTTACCACGGGCTTCACATTACCACGGGCTTCACGTTAACAAGGGCTTCACCTTACCACGGACTGCACTTTACTACGAACTTCGTTACCACGGGCTTCACGTTACCATAGGCTTCACTTTACCACGGGCTTCACGTTACCACGGGCTTCACGTTACCACGGCTTCACTTTACCACGGGCTTCACGTTACCACGGACTTCACGTTACCACGGGCTTCACGTTACCACGGGCTTCACGTTAACAAGTGCTTCACTTTACAACGAACTTCACTTTACCACGGGCTTCACTTTACCACTGACTTCACGTAAGCACGGGTGTCACAATCCGACTTTGTTACACCTTCATATGGAAGGTAAGTATATTAGCTGAGCACGTAATGTATACACCACGTAAGACGCGCTATTGTACGGCTGGGTGTTTTGGGCTGCGGTAGTCAGTAATCTACCCGGCTCAACAATGGACATTTGACAGCTGTAGGTATAGAGATACTTGTGCCTATATTCTAGTAAGAAGCGTGAAATTACAGTCACGGTAAGTTACTATTTATTATTATTCTCTTTTTGAATATAATTGTTATTGTGTTTAGTGAGTACGCTAGTGCACGTGCGTGAGTACTGTTTATTTTACTTGTATGGACGCACTAGGGTTGTTGTATCAATATTTAACGCTTACAAACATGTTTATATATAACATTATTTACTGTAAATGTTTAAATATCAAGTTTAGGGTATAATTTGATATTTTGTAGCTTAACATGAGTGGACACGCTGTCCAGTGGTGAAATGTATGGAAGCCGGGTGGCACCATTGAAATGGAATCCATAGACTGTACTGCATTCCCCGTGAGGGGAGGCTGGGCAAAAACTTTGGGAATTTAAGGAAAGGGGGAGGATGAAATTCATTTTTTTTGAAGTTTCCCAAAACTGAGGGAATACGCGTTGAAATTTATTCCCCCTTGGTTTTATGTTTAAAACCCTTTCCCCAGGTAACTTTGGGGAAATTACTCGGGTCAGGGTGAAACTTTTATTGGAGAAATGTTGCAAACTTTTTTTAAAAAGGAAATGATGTAAAAAAATGAAATATTAACCATGACATAATAGTCCTCAGACATTATGCCAGTAAAATAACTAATTTTTTGGGAAATTTCTCATGGAAACAATTAAAAAAAATTTAACTTAAAATGACATTTTTAAAAGGGCAGAAGTCAATAAACCAAATTTTTGGGAAACCCGAAAAGTCCATGATAGCATGAATTTAAAAAAAGTACAGGTAATTCCAAAATGGAAATATTGACATTGAAAAATGTAATTTATATATTACAATTGTATATATATTTTATGTGATGTCAAAAAAAGTTTGTATTTTTGAAATGGGAAAAGTGGGGGGGGGCCGGGAATGTGCAAATAAAACCCTTTTTATTTTTTATTTTATTTTTATTATTTTTAATGTAAATTTTTTAAAATCAAAATTTTGGGTATAATTTGATATTTTTTAGCTTAAAATTTAGTGGACACGCTGTCCGTGGTTTAAAAAGTATGGAAGCCGGGGGGCACCATTGAAATGGGAAACCATAGGGGCTTTTAATGTTTTACAAAACCCTTTTTTATGGACCACCAAATTAGTACGTGATTATTGTGGGAGGAAGAGAACACAGATACCAGTGTACTCGAGGGTAGCCCGAGTAGAGGCTACAATTTTGGTGTGGAAACATCATATGGAGACCCGGATGGGTCGTAGGTCGTATCAGGCCTTTGTAGTATCGGACTGACGCCATCAGCGTGGGGAGTACCAGACCCAACGAGGCGATCAGCAGTTCCAGTACTGTATATATATTCATCGAACATTGTGTATGGACAAGGATGTGTTGCTACAAAGACTTTAGGATTTAGTGTTGTTATATACAAATTTATAGATATATATATTTATTAGTAGCTGTGATTCTGTGTGTAAGTACCTGTTGAGTGTATCACGGAAGATAATTGAGTGGACGTAAGCGAGGTTTTGTAAAAGTGACAAATCGTAAAGATAACCATTGTGTATTGATTGTATTTTGCATGTATTCATAGTGTATATTAGAAATTGTAAATATGTACTTACTAGTTTTGTTTTCATTTTGGATAACCCGTTGGCAACGCTCGGTGGTTTTCAAAGGGTTTCCGTTTCCCCGAACTTCACTTTACCACGGGGGTTTTACGTTTTTCCCCGGGCTTTACTTTCCAAAGGGGTTCCCCGTTTTCCCCCGGGTTCACGTTAAAACCCCGGGTTCCTTTTCCCCGGGGTTCACTTTTCCCCGGGCTTCACGGTTTTCCCCGGGCTTCCCCGTTACCACGGGCTTCACGTTAACCCCGGGCTTCCCAAATTTTTCCCCGGCCTTTCCCTTACCCCGGGGGTTAAGTTTCCACGGGCTTCACGTTAAGAGGGGGTTTACGTTAAACCCCGGGCTTTTACGTTACCCCGGGTTCCCTTAACAAGGGCTTCACGTTTAACCCAAGGGGTCACGTTAAAAAAGGGCTTTACTTTTCCCCGGGGGGTTTACTTTTCCCCGGGCTTTAAATTAAAGGGCTTAAAGTTAAACCCTAGGCTTTACGTTTAAAAAGGGCCCTTTCACCCACGGGATTCACGTTAACAAGGGGCTCACTCTACACGTGCTGCTCGTACCGCGGGCTTCACTTTACCACGGGCTTAACGTTACCACGGGCTTCACATTACCACGGGCTTCACGTTAACAAGAGCTTCACCTTACCACGGACTTCGTTACCACGGGCTTCACGTTAACACGGGCTTCACTTTACCACGGGCTTCACGTGACCACGGGCTTCACGTTACCATATGCTTCACTTTACCACGGGCTTCACGTTACCACGGGCTTCACGTTACCATAGGCTTCACTTTACCACGGGCTTCACGTTACCACGGGCTTCACGTTACCACGAACTTCACGTTACCACGGGCTTCACTTTACCACTGACTTCACGTTACCACGGGCTTCACATTACCACGGGCTTCACGTTAACAAGGCCTTCACTTTACCACGGGCTTCACGTTACCGCGGGCTTCACTTTACCACTGACTTCACGTAAGCACGGGTGTCACAATCCGACTTTGTTACACCTTCATATGGAAGGTAAGTATATTAGCTGAGCACGTAATGTATACACCACGTAAGACGCGCTATTGTACGGCTGGGTGTTTTGGGCTGCGATAGTCAGTAATCTACCCGGCTCAACAATGGACATTTGACAGCTGTAGGTATAGAGATACTTGTGCCTATATTCTAGTAAGAAGCGTGAAATTACAGTCACGGTAAGTTACTATTTATTATTATTCTCTTTTTGAATATAATTGTTATTATGTTTAGTGAGTACGCTAGTGCACGTGCGTGAGTACTGTTTATTTTACTTGTATGGACGCACTAGGGTTGTTGTATCAATATTTAACGCTTACAAACATGTTTATATATAACATTATTTACTGTAAATGTTTAAATATCAAGTTTAGGGTATAATTTGATATTTTGTAGCTTAACATGAGTGGACACGCTGTCCAGTGGTGAAATGTATGGAAGCCGGGTGGCACCATTGAAATGGAATCCATAGACTGTACTGTTTGACAACCGTGTTATGTACCACAATTAGTACGTGATTATTGTGGGAGGAAGAGAACACAGATACCAGTGTACTCGAGGGTAGCCCGAGTAGAGGCTACAATTTTGGTGTGGAAACATCATATGGAGACCCGGATGGGTCGTAGGTCGTATCAGGCCTTTGTAGTATCGGACTGACGCCATCAGCGTGGGGAGTACCAGACCCAACGAGGCGATCAGCAGTTCCAGTACTGTATATATATTCATCGAACATTGTGTATGGACAAGGATGTGTTGCTACAAAGACTTTAGGATTTAGTGTTGTTATATACAAATTTATAGATATATATATTTATTAGTAGCTGTGATTCTGTGTGTAAGTACCTGTTGAGTGTATCACGGAAGATAATTGAGTGGACGTAAGCGAGGTTTTGTAAAAGTGACAAATCGTAAAGATAACCATTGTGTATTGATTGTATTTTGCATGTATTCATAGTGTATATTAGAAATTGTAAATATGTACTTACTAGTTTTGTTGTCATTTTGGATACCTGTGTGGCAATCGCTCGGCTAGGTTACAACGGGCTTCACGTTACCACGAACTTCACTTTACCACGGGCTTCACGTTACCACGGGCTTGACTTTACCACGGGCTTCACGTTACCACGGGCTTCACGTTACCACGGGCTTCACGTGACCACGGGCTTCACGTTACCATATGCTTCACTTTACCACGGGCTTCACGTTACCACGGGCTTCACGTTACCATAGGCTTCACTTTACCACGGGCTTCACGTTAACAAGTGCTTCACTTTACAACGAACTTCACTTTACCACGGGCTTCACTTTACCACTGACTTCACGTTACCACGGGCTTCACATTACCACGGGCTTCACGTTAACAAGGGCTTCACTTACCACGGGCTTCACGTTACCGCGGGCTTCACTTTACCACGGGCTTCACGTTACCACGGGCTTCACATTACCACGGGCTTCACGTTAACAAGGGCTTCACCTTACCACGGACTTCACTTTACCACGAACTTCGTTACCACGGGCTTCACGTTAACACGGGCTTCACTTTACCACAGGCTTCACGTGACCACGGGCTTCACGTTACCATAGGCTTCACTTTACCACGGGCTTCACGTTACCACGGGCTTCACGTTACCACGGGCTTCACTTTACCACGGGCTTCACGTTACCATAGGCTTCACTTACCACGGGCTTCACGTTACCAAGGCTTCACGTTACCACGGGCTTCACGTTACCACGGGCTTCACGTTACCACGGGCTTCACGTTACCGCGGGCTTCACGTTACCACGGGCTTCACGTTAACAAGTGCTTCACTTTACAACGAACTTCACTTTACCACGGGCTTCACTTTACCACTGACTTCACGTAAGCACGGGTGTCACAATCCGACTTTGTTACACCTTCATATGGAAGGTAAGTATATTAGCTGAGCACGTAATGTATACACCACGTAAGACGCGCTATTGTACGGCTGGGTGTTTTGGGCTGCGGTAGTCAGTAATCTACCCGGCTCAACAATGGACATTTGACAGCTGTAGGTATAGAGATACTTGTGCCTATATTCTAGTAAGAAGCGTGAAATTACAGTCACGGTAAGTTACTATTTATTATTATTCTCTTTTTGAATATAATTGTTATTGTGTTTAGTGAGTACGCTAGTGCACGTGCGTGAGTACTGTTTATTTTACTTGTATGGACGCACTAGGGTTGTTGTATCAATATTTAACGCTTACAAACATGTTTATATATAACATTATTTACTGTAAATGTTTAAATATCAAGTTTAGGGTATAATTTGATATTTTGTAGCTTAACATGAGTGGACACGCTGTCCAGTGGTGAAATGTATGGAAGCCGGGTGGCACCATTGAAATGGAATCTGATTTTTTGGGAAACTGATTTAAACCCCCCCCAAATTTAATTTTTGGGGGGAAAAACCCTTACCAGGGAAATTTTTGGGCTTTGGGAAACCCCCTTTTTGGACCCCAATTTAGCCCTTTTTTTTGGGAGAAAGGGCACCCAGGTTTGGGGAAATTTACCTGGGTTAAATTTTGTTGTTGGAAATTTTTTTTGGGGAAAAAAAAAAGTTTTTTTTTTCTTTTTTTTTTAGGGGGAGTTTGGGATACCGGAAAAAGAAAATTTAAAAGGGGGTTTTTAAATTTTAAAAAAAATTTAAATTTAAATTTTTTTCGTTTTTTTTTTTTTTTTAAAAAAATTTTTAGTTTTTTATTTTTTCCCCCCCCCCAAAACCCCGTTTCCACGGGTTATTTAAAAATTTTTCGGGTTTTTAAACGGGGCCCCTTTCCTTAAAATTTCCCCTTTTTTTATTAAAGGGTTTTCCCGGGCCCCTTTAAATTTTTTAAAAATTTTTTACCAAATTTTTTTAAGTTTCCCGGGTTCCTTTTCCCGGCCTTACCCCCAAACCCCCCACCCCCCCAAATTTTTTCCCCGGGCTTACTTTAACGGGCTTCCTTCCCGGGGTTCATTAAAAAAATTCTTTCCCCGGGAAGGCTTTTTTAAGGCTTAACCCCGGGGTTCCTAACAGGCCCCGGGGTTCCCTTTAAACCCGGGGTTATTTTCCGGGGGTTTTTATTTCCCGCTTCACTTACCGGGGGCTTCAATGGGGGGGTTTCCCTTCCAGGGCTTCCTTCCCCGGGGTTCTTTTTCCCGGGCCCCTTTACCCGGGGTTCACTTCAAGCTTCACAAAAACTTTTCCCCCGGGGCACCCCTTTTCACCCCGGGCTTCAAATTACCCGGTTCATTAAAAGGCCCCCCCGGGGTTTTTTCCCCATTTACCCCCACTTACCCCGGGGGGTTTACTTACCACGGGGGTTTACGTTAACCGGGGGTTCCACCACGGGGTTTTTACCCAAAAAAAATTAAGGGCCCCTTAAAAAATTTTTCCCCCGGGTTTTTCCCGAAAAACACCCGGACTTAAAGGGTTTTTTTTTGGGTAATTAAAAGCCCAAATTTTCCCCCGGCCCTTAGTTAATTATTTTCCTTTTTAATTTTAGGTTTAGTTACCAGTTCGAATGGTTTTTTACCCCGGGCTTAGTTTACCTTTACCCTTTCCACATTACTTTCCCCAAAATTTTTTTTAAAAAGGGTTAGTAAAACGGGCCCGTTCCAAGGGTTTTTAAAAAGGGCCCGTTCAAGGCTTAAACAAAATTTTTCCCCGGGTTTAATTTACCCCAATTACGGGTTAAGGGAAAAACAAGGGCCCAAAAACAGGGTTTCCCTTTAAGGTTACTTGGGGCCCCTTAAATTTTTTCCCGGGTTCAGTTAACCCGCCACATTACCCGGGTTCCCCGACAAGGGGGGTTTACTTCCCCAAATTTTTACCCCGAAAATTGTTAACGGTTTGTTGGGCTTCACTTTTGGGTTTGTGGGAAACCCTTAAATTTTAAAATGCTTTTTAACGGGGGTTTTCCCCCCTGGTTCACGGTTTAAAAAGGCTTTCATTTAAGGGGTTTTAGTTACCCGGTAGTTTAATTTTTTAAAGTTTTAAACCCCCTTTAGTTACCCTTTCTTTTAAATTTCCCCCGGGTTACAACCCGGGTTTTAAAAAGGGCCCCCCACTTCCTAAAGGGGCCACTTTTTCCCGGGCTTATTACCCCGGGGGTTCCCCCTTTTTCAAAGGGGTTCACTTTCCCGGGCTTACTTTACCACGGGCTTCACGTTACCCGGCCCCGTTACCCGGGCTTCACGTTACCCGGGGGTTTTACTTTTACCCCCCCTTCATTTTACGGGCTTCCCCGGGGTTTCCCGGGGGTTCCTTACCCGGGCTTCCGTTACCACGGGGTTCACGTTAACAAAAAGGGGGGCCCCCATTTCCCCCCATTTAAAGGGGCCCCGGGGGGCCCCCCCCAAAATTTACCCGGGCTTTTGGTTTTTAAAAGGGCCCAAAAAAGGGTTTAAACAGGGTTTTAAAACCCCGGGCTTTTCCCCCCAAGGGTTTAAATTTAGTAAAGGGGGACCCCCGGGGGTTTTGTTTCCAGGGTTATTTTTTAAGGGTTATTTCCCGCCCCCAAACGGGGAAAAATTTACGTTAGCAGGGGCCCCTTTTAAATTCATTAAAATTTTTTTTTCCAAGGTTAATTTTAAAAGGCCTTTTTAAATTTTTTTTGGGGTTTTCCCGGGTATTTTACGGCCCCAAAAATTTTTCTTAAAGGCCTTTTTGTTTAAAAAGGGTTTTAAAAAAACCCTTTTAATTTTTATTTTCCCCTTTTTAAAATTAAAATTGGTTTTTTATTTGTAGTTAAAAGGGGATTTCCCCCATTTTTTGGGGGCACTTTTGGGGTTCCTTGGGTTTTCAAACGGGTTTTAAACACGAGCTTCACTTTACCACGGGCTTCACGTTACCACGGGCTTCACGTTACCACGGGCTTCACGTTACCGCGGGCTTCACTTTACCACGGGCTTCACGTTACCACGGGCTTCACGTTACCGCGGGCTTCACGTTACCACGGGCTTCACGTTAACAACGGCTTCACGTTAACAAGGGCTTCACGTTAACAAGGGCTTCACGTTTACCACGGGCTTCACGTTAACAAGGGCTTCACGTTAACAAGGGCTTTCACGTTAACATGGCTTTCATCACGTTACACGGGCTTCACGTTAACAATGCTTCACGTTAACAAGGGCTTCACTTTACCACAACCCGGCTTCACGTTACCGCGGGCTTCACTTTACTGCGAGCTTCACGTTACCACCGGCTTCACGTTACCACTGGCTTTCACGTTTTAACAACGGCTGCACTTTACCACTGGCTTCAAGTAACCGCTGGCTTTCCACTTACCGCGGTCTTCACGTTACCCACCCGGCTTCAACGTTACCGACGGGCTTCACGTTCATCAAGGCTCACGTTAACCACGGACTTCACTTTACCACGGGCTTCACGTTACCATAGGCTTCACTTTACCACGGGCTTCACGTTAACAAGGGCTTCACGTTAACAAGGGCTTCACTTTACCACGGGCTTCATGTTAACAAGGGCTTCAATTTACCACGGACTTCACGTGACCACAGGCTTCACGTTACCACTAGGCTTCACTTTACCACGGGCTTCACGTTACAACGGCTTCACTTTACCACGGGCTTCACGTTACCCGGGCTTCACGTTACCACGGGCTTCACGTTACCACGGGCTTCACGTTACCACGGGCTTCACTTTACCACGGGCTTCACGTTACCACGGGCTTCACGTTACCACGGGCTTCACGTTACCGCGGGCTTCACGTTACCACGGGCTTCACGTTACCACGGGCTTCACGTTAACAAGTGCTTCACTTTACAACGAACTTCACTTTACCACGGGCTTCACTTTACCACTGACTTCACGTAAGCACGGGTGTCACAATCCGACTTTGTTACACCTTCATATGGAAGGTAAGTATATTAGCTGAGCACGTAATGTATACACCACGTAAGACGCGCTATTGTACGGCTGGGTGTTTTGGGCTGCGGTAGTCAGTAATCTACCCGGCTCAACAATGGACATTTGACAGCTGTAGGTATAGAGATACTTGTGCCTATATTCTAGTAAGAAGCGTGAAATTACAGTCACGGTAAGTTACTATTTATTATTATTCTCTTTTTGAATATAATTGTTATTGTGTTTAGTGAGTACGCTAGTGCACGTGCGTGAGTACTGTTTATTTTACTTGTATGGACGCACTAGGGTTGTTGTATCAATATTTAACGCTTACAAACATGTTTATATATAACATTATTTACTGTAAATGTTTAAATATCAAGTTTAGGGTATAATTTGATATTTTGTAGCTTAACATGAGTGGACACGCTGTCCAGTGGTGAAATGTATGGAAGCCGGGTGGCACCATTGAAATGGAATCCATAGACTGTACTGTTTGACAACCGTGTTATGTACCACAATTAGTACGTGATTATTGTGGGAGGAAGAGAACACAGATACCAGTGTACTCGAGGGTAGCCCGAGTAGAGGCTACAATTTTGGTGTGGAAACATCATATGGAGACCCGGATGGGTCGTAGGTCGTATCAGGCCTTTGTAGTATCGGACTGACGCCATCAGCGTGGGGAGTACCAGACCCAACGAGGCGATCAGCAGTTCCAGTACTGTATATATATTCATCGAACATTGTGTATGGACAAGGATGTGTTGCTACAAAGACTTTAGGATTTAGTGTTGTTATATACAAATTTATAGATATATATATTTATTAGTAGCTGTGATTCTGTGTGTAAGTACCTGTTGAGTGTATCACGGAAGATAATTGAGTGGACGTAAGCGAGGTTTTGTAAAAGTGACAAATCGTAAAGATAACCATTGTGTATTGATTGTATTTTGCATGTATTCATAGTGTATATTAGAAATTGTAAATATGTACTTACTAGTTTTGTTGTCATTTTGGATACCTGTGTGGCAATCGCTCGGCTAGGTTACAACGGGCTTCACGTTACCACGAACTTCACTTTACCACGGGCTTCACGTTACCACGAACTTCACTTTACCACGGGCTTCACGTTACCACGGGCTTGACTTTACCAAGGGCTTCACGTTACCACGGGCTTCACGTTAACAACGGCTTCACTTTTCCACGGGCTTCACGTTACCACGGGCTTCACGTTACCGCGGGCTTCACGTTACCACGGGCTTCACGTTACCACGAGCTTCACTTTACCACGAGCTTCACTTTACCACAGGCTTCACGTTACCATAGTCTTCACGTTACCACGGGCTTCACGTTAACAAGGACTTCAAGTTACCACGGACTTCACATTACCACGGGCTTGACTTTACCACGGGCTTCACGTTACCACGGGCTTGACTTTACCACGGGCTTCACGTTACCACGGGCTTCACGTTAACAACGGCTTCACTTTTCCACGGCCTTCACGTTACCACGGGCTTCACGTTACCGCGGGCTTCACGTTAATAGCACTTATGGCAATAAACCATATAGTGCCGTTATCAGAGGGCACATGAAGTATTGGTGTTGTGCAACCTGACGCCTATTTGGCGAAAGTGATAATCGAGTTATCTCCCTTGTTAAAGGAAGAAAACTTTGTGAAGATCAGCCAGAGAGTTATCAGGCTAAGTTTATCAAAAATTTACTTGCTTAAATACTTTATTTCTTCAATATTCAGATGTAATACATTTCAATGATATTTGATGATATATTGTCAGTGTAAAAATCGCTTATATTAATAATGTGTACCGGTTGATGGCACCGGATCGTTGTTCAATACATGAAATGGCGTGGTCGGCCATATTTCTTCATATCTCGTATATGATATATTTGAGACCGCTGATGATAGTCAAACAAATCTTCAAGCCATCGGAATGAAATATCTGGCTCAACAATTTTGAGATTCAGTCCAATTGTAGCATATTTTGTCGCACCGTGCTTATGTTTAAATCAAACGCCAATGGTCGACTCGTCCCAATCGCACCACGTTGGGTCGAGTTGTCTTTTATTCAAATTGGGTCTTTGTCGGACTTAACCGATGGCATCACGTATATAGGGTCGAGTTGTCTTTTATTGAAATTAGGTCAAGGTATGTTAATGTATATTGATTATGGAACTTGGAAGCAATTCATAAAAGTTGATACTTTAATAATATACGAAATTACCCGTATACTCTATTCATCTGCTATAATATCAAAACAGTGATCATGTATTGGAGCAGAAAATGTAGGACAGGGGGTACCATGGAGCCAGCTGTTAGTCAACCGGAGGAGGCTACAGTAGAGCAACCGTTGGTGTCAGCTGAGAATGTGAGGCCACAGTCGGTTCAACAGGAACAGAACACAGCTGGCAATTAACAGACATCAAGGGAACCTGAGTACATATACAATGGGTATGACAATACTAACACATATATGACAAGTGTAAATGATAATTTAGGCTTGCATGTAGCAGCTAATGTTAGAAAAAAAAAAAAAAAAAAAAAAAAAATATATCAATGGTGAATATATTGAGCTTGCCCATATGTTGTCACACTCCATGACCATGGGGATATCTGACGGTACCCACAAAATTTCTTTGATTCATGGGGAGTTATAGTAATGAAGCCCAAAACACAAACCCGTAAAATATCTGATATAAGTAAATGGACTAATGCATTTATAATATATAAGTATCTACACCCCTGTTCATTCAGGGCAACTGCATGGGCTATTGAAATATATGCATAGCAAGTATAAATGATAATTTAGGCTTGCATGTAGCAGCTAATGTTGAGCAAAAATAATCAATGTGGAATATATTGAGCTTGCCCACTTGTTGTCACACTCCATGGGGGTCCTTTTATATGGGGAATTATAAACAAAAAAAATTTTAA
>NW_022982468.1:0-18739 GCF_902652985.1 Pecten maximus
AAAAAGGGGCCCAAAAAATTGATTTATCATAAAATTTAAAGGGGAACATTTTTTTTTTACAAATTTTAAAAAAAAATTAAAAAATTCAAAAAAGGGGGGCCTATTTCATTAAAAAATATTCGTTTTAAAAAAATGAATTTAGGGGCCAAAATTATTACCCAAAAAAAAATCAAATTTTTTTTTTTGTCAGCATTTTCTGAATTTGCCCCAAAAAAAAAAAAAAATTTTAGGTCATTGAAACAAATCCGCTTTTCATAAAGATAAAGGAAAAAAGTAAAAAGGGAGGTCGTTCCACCGGGAAATTCGGTAAAAAAGTTTACAAACCCTTCCCTTTTTTTAAAAAATATTTTAAAAAGGGAGAATTTTACCCTTTTTTGTTAGTTTTTCCCAAAAAAACCCCCCCTTTAATTTTGGGTTTTTGGGGTTTTTGGTTTTTTTAAATAAAAAGGGTTTTTTTTGTTTTTCATTTGCCCAAAAATTTTACCAAAAAAAAAAAATTTTTTGGTTTTTTAAAAAAACTATTTTTAATTTTTAAAAAAAAAATTAAAATAATTTTCCCTTTTAAAAAAAACCAACTTTTTTAAAAATTTTGGAAAGAAATTTTTTTAAAAAAGGCCTTTTAAAAAAAAATTTTTTTTTTAATTTTCCAAAAAAAATTTTTTAAAAAATTTTAAAAATTTTTTTTAAAAAATTTTTAAAAAAAAACTATTTTTTAAAACCCCTTTTAAACCTAAAAAAAATTTTTAAAAAAACTTTTTTGATTACCTTTGGGAACAAAAATTTTTTTTAAAAATTAAAAAAAATTAACTTTTTAAAAAAAAAATAAGTTTTTTTAAAATGGGTTAAAATTTTTTTTAAACAACAAAAATATTTTTTTTTTTAATTTCCCAAAAAATTTTTTTTTTGTTTAATTAAAAACAAAAAAATTTTTTGTTTTAAATTAAAAATCCAAAAATTAAAAAATTTTTTAAAAAAAATATTTCCCCCGTGGGAAAAAAATTTTTTTTAAAAAGGGGGAAAAAATTTTTTTGGGGGAAAAAAAAGGGTTTTTTGGGGAAAAAGGAAAATTTTAATTTTTAAAAATTTTTTTTTAATTCCTTTTTTTATAAAAAACGAATTTTTCAATAAATTAAATTTTTCAAATATAATTGGGAAAAAAATTTTTTTTTTAATTTCTTTAAAATTTTTAAAAGAAAAAAAAGTTTTTTTTTCATTTTTTTTAAAAAATTTTTGAAAAAAAACTATATTTAAAATTTAAAAAAAAAAAAATTTTAAAAAAATTTTAGAAAAAGTTTTTTAATTTTTTTGGGTTTGGGTTTTTTAAAAAGGTTTTTTTTTTTTATTTTCCAAATTTTTTTTTTTTTTTTTTTAAAAAACATTTTTTTTCTTTTTTAAATCATATTTTTAAAAATGAATTTTTTATCGGAATTTTAAAATTTGTTAAAGGAAAAAAAAATTTTTAAAATTTTCCTTTTAAAAGGGGTTTTGGTTATTTTTAAAAAAAATTATTAGGTTTTGTTTTTTGGGGATTGGGGGGGGATTTAAGGGACTTAATTTAAAATTTTGGGTTTTTTTGTTCTTAAATTTGTAAAAAGAAAAAAAATGCCAACCCTTTTTTTAAAAAAAAAAAGTTCCCAAAAATTTTTTAAAAAAAAAAATCCCCGGGGAAAAGTTTCCGTTGGAAAATTTAAAAATTTTTTTTTTTAAAAAAAAAAAAGAAAAATAAAAAACCCCCCCGGAAAAAAAAAAAAAAATTTTTTTTTTTTTTTTCTAAAAAAACGGAATTTAAAAACAAAATTTTTAAAACCCCCCTTTTTTTTTTTATGAAAAAAAACGGTTTTATGGGGTTTTATAAATTTTAGTTTTTATCCCGTTTTTTTGGAAAAATTTTTTAAATCAAACCACTTTAAAGGTTTTTTATCGGAGATTCGAAAAAATTAAAAAAAAATTTTTTTAAAAATTTACAAATTTAAAAAAACCTTAAAATTTTAAAAAAAGTTTTTTTACAAATTTTAAGGGGAAAAAGAAATTTTTCAAAATGGGTTCCAAATGTATTCTTCACTAATATAAATTAAAGGGTTAACAAATTTAAAAATTTTAAAAAATTCCCCAAAAGAAAAAATACTGGGGAAAAACAAAAAAAAATTTAAAAATTTTCAAAAAGGACTTCCACTAGGTTTTTAAAAAAAAAACTAAAAATTTTAAACCCGGGGTATTAAAATAAAAACGCCCCGTAAAAGGGTAAAACCAAAAAAGAAAATAATTAAAATAAGAATGATATAGCTTTTTTTAAATTTTAACCCTTCAAAAAAAATTTTAAAAAAGGGGGGTTTTATTAATTTTTGTTTGCTGTAAAATAAAAATTTTTTTCCCTAGGGGGGGAAAAAAACGCTATTTTTTTTTTTTCCAGAAACCCTTTTAACTCTTTTTTCCCCGGGGCCCCTGATTGGGTTTGGGGGTTTCTTTTTAAAACTTCCCCCCTTTTTAAAGGGAAATAAATTAAATATTGGGGAAAAAAAATTTTGAAAATTTTTTTAAAACCCAAAAGTTTTTCAAAATTGGGATTTTCACCCAAAATTCCTAAAATTAAAAAAAAAAGTTTTTAAAAAAAATTATATCAAAAAAATTATTAATTTAAATTTTCCTGTTTTTTAAAAAGGGAAAATTTAAAAAAAGAAAAAAAAAAAAAAATAAAAAAAAAGGGGAAGGGGGGGAAGGGGGGGGGGGAAAAGAATTTTTTTGGGAATTTTTTAAAGGGGGGAAAAAAAAGGGAAAAAAAGGGAAAAAAGGGGGGAAAAGGGGAAAAAAAGGGGGGGGGGGAAAAAAAAAAAAAACCCCCCTAAAATTTTGGCCTATAATTTTTTTTAAAAACCTTTTAGAAAAAAGCCCCCTTTAAAAAAAAAAAAATGGGTCAAACCCTTTTTTCTTTTTTGAAAAAAAAAAAAAAAATTTTCCCCAAAAAATTATTTCGGGGGAATTTAAAATAAAAATTTTTTTTTTTCAATGAAAATAATTTTTAAAAAAAAGAAGGTGGTTTGGAAACCCTTTCCCTAGAAAAATTTTAAATTTTGGGAAAAAAATGGGTATTTGGGGCCCCTTTAAAAATTTTTAATAAAGGGGAAAAATTTTTCAAAATGGGGACCATTTAAAAAAATTTAAAAAATTTTTGGGTCGGGGTTAATGAAAATGAAAAAAAAAGTTTTTAAAAAAAAAGTTTTTGCTTTTTTTTTTAAAAAAGATAAGGTTTGTTCCGGGGAAATTTTTTTTTGGATGGGGTTAAAAAGGGGGGAAAAAAGGAAAACCCCTTGAAAACTTTGGAAATATTTTAAATAATCTTTTTTTTTCCCTTTTAAAAACCTTAAAAATTTTTTGGTTTTAAAACCCCCAAAAGCTTTTTTTTTAAAAATTTTTTAAAAAATTTTTTGGCTTTAAAACCCCCTTTTTTTTAAAAAAAATTTTTTTTAAATTTCAAAAATTTTAAAAAATTTTTTAAAATTTTTTTTTTTAAAAAAAACATCCAAAAAAATTTTTTAAAACCCTTTTAAAAATAATTTTTGGAAATTTTTAAATTTTAAAAAAATTTTTTTTTCAATTAAATGGGAAAAATTTTTTTTTTAAAAAACCAATATTTTTTTGAAAATTTTTTTTAATTTTTTAATAAAAAAACAAAAAATTATTTTTTTATTTTAAAAAAAACCAAAAATTTTTTAATTTTTTTTTTTTAAAAAAGATTAAAAAATTTTTTAAATTATATTTTCCCCAAAAAAAAATGGAAGTTAAAATTTATAAAAAACCTTAAAATTTTTTTTAAAATGGAATTTTAAAAAAAAACATTTTTTAATTTTGGTTTTTTTTTCAAAAGTTTTTGGATAAAATTTAATTTTTAATTTTAAAAATTTATTTTTTTTTAAAATTAAAAAAAAAAAAATTTTTTTTAATTTTAAAAAAAAAAAAATTTTTTTTCAAATTTTTAAAAAATTTTTTAATAAAAGGGTTAAAAAAAATTTTAAAAAATTTTTTTGGCCCCCCCCCCCCATCCACCCCCTTAAAAAATCCCAAAATTTTATTTTTAAAAATTTCATTCCCCAAAAACCCCCCTTTTTTTTTTTTGGGGTTTTTCCCCTTTTTAAAATTTTCAATTTAAATTTTTTATTTTTTTTGTAAAAAATTTTTTTTTTTTATTTAAAATTTTTTTTTTTAAAAAAAAACCCCCCCTTTTTTTTTCCCAAAAAAGTAATTTTAAAAAATTTTTTTTTATTTTTAAAAAAAATTTTTTTTTTCAAAAATTAAAATTCGGGTTTTTTTTTTTTTTTTTTAAAGGCCAATTTAAAATTTTTTATTTCAAAAACCCCCCACCCCCAAAAAACCCCCCCAAATTTTCTTAAATTAAAAATTTTTAACATTCTTTAAAAAACCCCCCCCAAAAAAAAAAAAAAATTTAAAAAAGAAAATTTTTTTTTTTTTTAAAAAAAAAGAAAAAAACCCCCAAAAAATTTTATAAAAAATTTTTTTTTTTTAAAAACCCTTTTTTTTAACAAATTATTGGAAAAATTTAAAATTTTTTTTTAAAAAAAAAATTTTTTTATTTTACCCCCCTTTTTGAATTTTTTTCCCCTTTTTAAAATTTGGGGTTTTTTAAAAAAAGGGGTTTGAAAAGCTTTTAAAAACCTTTTTAATTTAAAAAAAAATTTTTTTTTTTTTAAAAATTGGAAAGTAAATTTTAAAATTTTCAAAAGAAAACCATTTAAATTTTTAAAAAAAAAAATTTTTTTAAAAAAAAATTTTTCCAAAAATTTTTCAAAAGGGGTTTTTTTTTTTATTTTTAAACCCCTTTTAAAAAAAAAAAGTTAAAAAATTTTTCCCAAATTATTAAAAATTAAAACAAAACAAATTATAAATTTTTGTTTAAAAAAGGGATTTAAAAGTTTTTAAAAAACCCTTTAAAAACCCAAAAAACTAAAATTTAAAATTTTTTTATTTGGGGAAAAAATTTTTTTCCCCAAAAAAAAACCTTTTGTTTTAACTTAAAAAAAATTTTTAAAAAATTTTTTGGGAATTTTGGGGGGAAAAAAGATTTAAATTTAAAATTTTTTTTCGAAATTTAAAAAATTTTTTTCCCTTTTGGGGGGTCCCTTTTTTTTGGGTTTTTTGGTTTTTAAAAAAAATTTTTTTTCCCTTTTTTAAAAAAAAGGGGGGGGGTTAAAAAATTTAAAAAATTTTTAAAAAAAATAAAAAGTTTAAATTTTAAAGGGGGAAAAAAAACCCGGGAAAAATTTAAAAAAATTTTTTAAAAAAATTTAAAAAAAAAAAAAAAAACCCAAATTAAAAAATAAAAAAATTTTTGGTTTTTTAAAAAAAAAAAAAAAAACAACAAAACATTTTGTAAAAATTTAAAAATTTTTTGAGGTAAAAAAAAATTATGTTTTTAAAAAAAATTTTTTTAAATTCCCCCAATCCCGTAGGAAAAACTTTTATATCCCCCCAAAAAAAGGTCGAAAGTTTTTTTAAATTAAAATTCAAAAGGGAAAAAAAAAAGTAAAATTTTTTAAAATTAAATTTGGGGGGGGTTTTTAAAAAAATTTTTTAAAATTTTTTTTAAAAAAGGAAAACCCCCACCCAAATTTGGAAAGTTTCTTTTTTAATTTTCCCCCAATACAAAATAAAAGAAAAATAATTTTAAAAAAAAGGATTTTAAAAAAAATAAATTTTTTTTTTTAAAAAAAAAAATGGGAAATTTCCCAAAAAAAATTTTTAAAAAAAAAACCAAAAAAAAATTTTTTCCCCCGATTAAAAGAAATTAAAAAACCCAAAAAAGTTTGGGAAAAATTCCCCTAAATAAAAAATTTTTTAAAAAGGAAAAAAAAGAAAGGGAAAAAACTTTTGGGAAGGGCCCGGGGAAATTTTGTTTTATACCCCAAAAAAGGGGGGGTTTTTTTTTTTAAGGGTTTTAAAAGAAAAGGGGTTTTTTTCGTTTTCCCAAAAAAGGGGGGGATTTTGGTGTGGGTTTTTCCGGGGGGCCCCGTTTTTTTTTTAAAAATTTTTTTTGGGCCCTTTTTAAAAAAAAAAAGTTAACATTTTCCAATTTAAAAAATTAAAAAATTTTTTAAAAATTTTATTTAAACCCCATTTTAAAAAAATTTTAAAAAAATTTTAAAATAAAAAAGGGGAATTTTAACGAACCAAATTTTTTTTTCCCCTTTTTTTTTTTGAAAAAATTTTTTAAAAAAAAAGTTTTTACAAAACCCTTTTTTAAAAATTTTTAAAAATTTAAATTTTTTTAGAAATTTTTTGGAAAAAACCTTTGGGTTTTTAAAAAAAAATTTTGAAAATTAAAAATTTTTAAAAAACATTGAAAATTTTTTTTTCCCTTTAAAAATTTTAAAAAAATTAAATTTTAATTTAAAAATTTTAAATTTCAAAAAAAAAAAAAATTTTTTTTTAATTAGGGGGGAAATTTCCAAAATTTTTTTATTTAAAATCCCAAAAATTTTAAAAAAAAAATTTTTAAAAATTGGGTTTTTTTTTTTTTATAAACCCTCCCAAAAAAAAAATTTTTAAAAAAAAAAAAAAAATTTTTTTTCCCTTTCCTTTTCTTCAAAAAATTTTTTTTGTCAAACTTAATTTTTAAAAAAAAAGTTCTTTTTAAAAAAGCCCTTTTTTTTAAAAGGGAAAAGGGGTTAAAAATTTTTTAAATTTAAACCTTATTTTTTAAAAAATTGGGCCCAATTTAAAAAAAGGGAAGTTTTAATAAAAAAGATTTTTTTTTAAAAGTTAAATTTTTTGTCTCCTTTAAAAAAAGGGATTTTTTTTTTTAAAAATTTAAAATCCCCCAAAAAAAGTTTTAAAAAAGGTTAAAAAAAAAAATTTTTTATTTTTTTAAATTTGGAAGGATTTTTTATTTTTAATTTTTTTTTAAGGACTTTAAAATTTTTTTTAAAAATTAATTTTAAACAAAAATTTTAAAATGTTTTTAAAATAAAAAACAAAACTTTAGTCATGTTTTTTTTTTTCTAAAAATTTTAAATTTTTTAAACAAAAATATTTTTAAAAAAAAATTTTTTTAAAAATTTTTTAAAAAAAAAAATATTTCAAAAATTTTTTGTTTTATTTGTAATTTTTAAAAAAAAAAAGGAATTTTTTTTTTAAATTTCAAAATTTTTTAAGGGGAAAAAAACCCCGGGGAAAAGTAAAATTAAAAAATGTTTTCTTTTTTTTAAAAAAAAAAAATAAACGGGAAAAAAAAAAAAGTATTTAAAAAAATTTTAAAAAAAATTTTTTTTTTTTTTTAAAAAAAAAAATAAAAAAAATAAAAAAAAGTTTATTTTTTTTTTAAATTTTAAAAAAAAAAAAACAATTTTGATATTAAAAACCCTTTTTTTTAAAAAAAGGTTTTATTAAAAAACCCTTGGGGTTTAAAAAAAGTTTATTTATTTAAAAATTCTAAAATTCCCAAAAAAAAATTGGGGTTTTTTTTTAAAAAAGGAAACGAAAGGAAATTAAAAAAGTTTTTTTAAAAAAATTTAAAAATCGAAAAAAAATGCTAAAATTTTTTCAAATTTTTTTAAAAAAAAATGGTTAAATTTTTACCCCAAAATTTTTAAAAAACCCATATAAATTAAAAATAAAAACATAAGAAAAATTTAAGGAAATAAATGATCCCCTATAGTTATTAAAAAAAAAAATAATTTAAATTTTTTTTTAGTCACTTCCTAAAATTTTTTTAAAAAACAAAAATTTAAAAATTCTTTAAAAATCAAATTTTTAAAAAATTTTTAAACCAATTTTTGGAAAATATACCCAGTTGGCTTATTCCAAAAAAGGGGGTTTTTTTTTTTTTGGGGAAAAAAATTTTTTTTAACTTTTTGGGCCAAATTTTAAAATTTTTTTTTTTAGGGGGAAAAAACCCATTTTGGGTTTTTTGTTTCTTTCCCTTTAAAAAAAAAACCCTTCCCATTGGTTAAAAAAAAGTTTTTTTTTTAAAAAAATTTCCCCCCCAAAGGGAAAAGGTAAAAAAAAAAATTTTTAAAATTAAAAAAAATTTTAAAAAAAATTTTAAAAAAAAAAAAGAATAAAAAAAATTTTTAAATAAAACAATTAAAAAAAGAAAAATTTAAAAAAATTTTAAAAATTTAAAAAAAATTTAAAATTTTAAAAATTTTTGGTTTATAAAGGGGTTTTTTAAATTAAATTTTTTTAAAAAAAATTTCCCCTTATTAAAAGGTTTTTAATTTTTAAAATCGAAAGTTTTTTAAAAGGAAAATCAAAAATTATAATAAAAACAAGGGGAAAAAATAAAAAGGTTTTTTTCCCTTGAAAAATTTGGAAAATTTCCCCCTTTAAAAAAAATTTTAACCCTTTTAAAAAAAAAAAAAACGAAAAAATTTATGCCACTTAAAGTTTAATTTGGCCTTAAAATTTTAAAATTTTTTAAAAAACCAAAAACCCTTTTTTCCAAAATTCCAACCCCTTTAAAAAAAACATTTTTCTTAAAAAAAGGAATTTACAAAATTTATTATCAAGAAATCAATTTTTTCTGACAAAAAAAAATCCAAAAAAA
Source organism: Pecten maximus (assembly GCF_902652985.1). NCBI lineage: Eukaryota > Metazoa > Mollusca > Bivalvia > Pectinida > Pectinidae > Pecten > Pecten maximus. The sequence goes on from NW_022982468.1 coordinate 8,558, forward strand.
GTTTTGGTGGTTTTTTTCGTTTTTTAAAACAATTTTTTAAAAAACAAGGGGGGGGAAAATTTTAAACCCCATTGGGACGGAAAAGTCCTTTTTTTTAAACCCAAAAACCCCGGATCCCCCTTTGTTTTTAATTTTCCCAAAAAAAAACTTTTAAAATAAATTTCAAAAATTAATTTTGGGGTATAAAAATTGGGGTTTTAATTTCTTTTTTGGGAAATTTAAATTTTAAAGTTAGTCCTTTTAAAAAAAAAACTTAAAATATTCAAAATAATTAAAAAAACCCTTTTAAAAATAAAAAACCCCCCAAAATTTTAATTTTAAAAAGAAAAAATTTTTTTTAAATTTTAAATTTTAACCAAAATTCTTTTTTAAAATTTTGGGGTTTTTTAAATTTTAATAAAAACTACCCTTTTAAAATTTTAAAAATTTAAAAAATTTTTAAAATGTTTAAAAAATTTTTTTAATAATTTGTTTTTTTTAAAAAATTTTAAAATTTTTAAACTTTTCCCTTTAAAATTTTTTAAAATAAAAAGAATTTTTTTCCCCTTAAAGAAATTTTTTAAAACCTATATTTTTTTTTTTCCCCAAAAACCTTAAACTTTTTTAAGAAAAAATTTTTAAAAAAAAATTTTTAATTTTTTTTAAAAAACCCCAATTTTAAATTTTTTAAAAAATTTTTTTAAAAGGGGAAAAAAAAATTTTTTTCCGAAAAAAATTTTTTTTTTTAAAATGTTTCTGAGGGAAAAAAATTTTTAATTTAAAAATTTGAAAAAAAAGGGGTTGGGGGGGTTAAAAGTTAAAAATTTTTAAAAAAATTCTTTTTTTTTTTAAAAAAACATTTTTAAAAATAAAAAGGTTTTTTAAAAAATTTTAAAAAAAAATTTTTTTTTTTTTTAAACATTTTAACAAATTTTTTTGCCTTATTTTATTTTAAAAAAAAAAAAAAATGGTTTTTAAATTTTTTAATTTACCTTTTGGGCGGGTTTTAAAAATTTTAAATTTTTATTTTTCCCCAAAATTTTTATTTTTATGCCCCCCCCCCCCCCCCCCAAAAACATTTTTAAAAATTTTTTGGAAAAAAAAAAATTTTTTAATTTTTTTACCAATTTAAAATTTTTTAATTGGGGCTATTTTAATAAATTTTTTTGTCCCTAAAAAATTTTAAAATGAAAATTTTTTTAAAATTTTTTTTTGGGGAATTTAAAAATAAAATTAAATATTTTTTTTTAAATTTTGTTAAAAAAAAATTTTTGAAAAATTTTAAATTAAGTTTTTTTCAAAAATTTTTTAAAAAACCCCAAAAACCCCGGGAAAAGTTTTAAAAATTAAATTTAATTTTTTAAAATAAAATTTTAAAAAAAAAAAAATAAAAACAGTATTTAAAAAAAAAAAAATAAAATTTTTTTTTTTTAAAAAATTTTTAAAGAAAAAAAAATAAGGGTTTTAAAAAAAAAAATTTAATTTTTAAAAAAAATTTTTTTTTTTAAATTTTAAAAGGTTCCCAAAGATTTTGGTTAAAAAGTATTTTTTAAAAAATAAAAAATTTGGGTTTTTTTTTTTTTTAAAAATTTGATTTTTTTAAAAAAATGGGAAAATTTAAAAAAATTTTTTTTTTAAAAAATTTTTATAATTTTAAAATTTTTTTAAAAAAAAAAAAGCAAATTTTAAAAAAATTAAAAGGCCCCCCGGGGTTTTTTTTTTAAAAATTTTTTTTAAAAAATTTTTAAAACAAATTCCCCAAAAAGGTTTTAAAAATTTAAAAAATTTTTTTAAAAAAACCCAAAAAATTAAAAAAATTTAAAAAGGCTTTTTTAATTCATTTTAAAAATTCAAAATTTTTAATATTTTTTTTGTATTTAAAAAATTTTTCCCTTTAAAAATAAAAAAAAACGAAAAAGGGTATTACTAAAGGGTTTTCCTTTTAAAAAAGAAAAAAATGAAAAAAAATTTTTAAAAAATTTTTTTTTGTAAAAAAACTTTTTAAAAATTTTTTGAAAAAATTGTTATTTTTTTTAGGGAAAATTGGAAAGTTTTTTCTTTTTCCCTTTAAAAAAAAGTTTTTTTTTCCCCAAGAAACCCCCCCCCTTTTTTTTGGGCCCTTTTGGGGAAAAAAAAAAGTTCTTTTAAAAAAAATTTTTAAAAAAAAAAAAATAAAAAGGCCAAAAAAAAAAGGAAAAAAATTTAAAATTTTTTTTTTTAAAAAAAAAAAATTTTTCAAACACAAAAAAAAAGTTTTATTATTAAAAAAGGAAAAAAATTTTTTTTTTTAAAAAAAATAACCCATAAAATTTTTTGGGTTTTTTTATAAAAAATTTTGTTTTTTTTAAAATCCCCAAAAAATAAACAAAAGGGGTTTTTTTTAATTTTTTAAATTTTTAAAAATAAGGGAAAAAAAGTAAATATAAATTTTTTTTAAAAAAAGTAAAAACCTTAAAAATTTTGGATTTAATTTTCCCCCGGGGAAATTTCAAATTTTTTAAAACCATAAAAATTAAAAAAAAATAAAAACTTTTGGGGCCCATTTACCCAAAAATTTAATTTTTTGGCTAAATAAGGGTTTCCAAAACCCATAAAAAACAAAATAAAAAATTTTTTTTCCCCACATTTTATATTAAAACAAAAAAAAATTTTAAAATAAATAAAAAAGGGTTACTTAAACCGAAAAAATTTTTTTGAAATTTTTTTTACCCAAAGAAGGGATTTTGGAACAAATTTTCAAAAAAAATTTGGGTTTTAAAAAAGGGTTTTTTAAAGGAACGGCGGGGAATAACGTTTTTTGGGGGCCGTTTATTCCCTAGGGGGGCCGTTTACCCCCCTTTTTTAAAATTTTTCCCAAAAAACAAAATTTAAAAAAAGGGGAAAATTTTTTTTGAAAAGTTAAACCCATTTGTTAAAAGGTTTTTATTTGATCCAACCGGGAACCCCTTTTTTTTTATATTTCCCAAAAAAAAATTTTTTTAAAAATTTATAAAATAAAAAATTTTAAAAATTTAAAGGGTTTTTTTTCATAATTCAAAAAACTATTTTTTTGGTGGTATTTTGTTTAAAAAAATTTTAAAAAGGGGCACATTTTAAATTTTAATATTTGCCCCCTTTTTTTCGGGGAAATTTATTGGGTTTAAATTTTTTTTTTAATTGAAAAATTTTTTAAAATTTAAAAAATTGTAAAATTTAGAAAAAAAACAAAAAATTTTTTTCGCCACCCGCCCCCGTCATTCAATTCAAACCTGAAAATCAATTATTTTCCTGTTCTGTTCGAGCCTTTAAATAGTACTTTATCGCACCCAAAAAGTAAAGTATATATAGCGTGGCATATGAGAATCACAGTAGTCCGCTCTCTTGCATCCAAATGAAAATGATATCACGGAATAAAAGATCCAGAGAACCCGGTTCCCGGGTTCTGCTCGACGTTAAAAAGCGCGTTCAATTACGAGTAATTCCGTTAGGTTCTGCTGATACAGCGCTGTTCCCATTACGAGTACGGTCTAGGTTTTGTTCTCCGGTACACCCGCCGTTCCATTACGAGTACAGCAAATTCGTGCTGGTACAACTTGTACGAACCCGATAAAGGAACGCACGTTGTAATATCTACTTATAGTGAGGCACAGTGATCACTACCCAAGTTTAGCAGTCTCTGTTTAGTCATTTACTCTACACAAACACTGTTGAGAGTCGCCTTTGATGTCTGCTAGGGTATTTCCAAAAGTAGGAACATGGAAGTTTGAATACAGTTTGCTGTTAATGTATATGTTATTTTTGGACTGTCGGCCATATGATATCTGGAGTTTGACACTGTTAAGCTATTTCTTCAGGTATGTTACCAAATAATGTTAACTAGTTTTTCAGGGTACGTCGTCATAAAAGATACATACATGTACAAAATTAATTGCAACCAATCAAATTGAACAATACACTCTGTTTTTGGCATATTTCATATATTCTGAAAACCAGAAAGTCTACTTGTTTACATTGGTTGCTATGGCTATCTCGGTCTAAAATAAATTTAAACCGTTTGTAGCAGTGGCCAACGACATGACCTATTTTTTGAACACATTTTACAGGAAATTGTGGAAAATGTCTTCAGTAAAAATACAAAAATTGACTGTGCATTCATATCATCACTTTTGTTTTATATATTCGCTAAAAATATTTTTTAAATAACTTTAGAATAACTTTGTTTTACATAGAATGTAAGCATTCAATGCAACTATTTTATTGATCTAACCTTTCTCGAAAGCCAATTCAAACACAGGATAATTGTTTTAAACTCATATAAAACCAATATGATTAGTTCTTTTGTTAAACAATGATAATGTACCTCGTGAACTTTGATTAAACTGACAAATATCAACCATATATCATTTTGATATCATTTCAAAAAGTTACCTGGCCATACACATTGTGTTTAATTGTTAATTTGTCAAAGACACACCGATATTTAGTTTTAATTATGTAAATTCATAAAACTACACAAAAATATTTAATTGTTGGTTAATTGTGTGAATTCATAAAATACACACCGATAATAAGAACTTGTGTAATTGTGTGAATTGATAAAGATGCACCATGACATTCAGGATTCGTTCTATTGTGTTTATTCATAAAAAGAAATACATAATACATAACGGTATTCAATGTTAGGATTCCTTTAATTGTGAATTCGGTGTAATCCGGGAAGCACAAATATAAAACTCAAGGTAACTGAAATGTAGTTAAGTTTACTTTATTGATAGGTTTTCTGTACAGTGTCCACATAAGGCATTATGTAAATAATAATGAGGTAACTAGATATCTAATTGTAATATAGACGCATATTGTGATAAACGACACTGTAATGTTTATCTTTAAAAGTTGCTGCCGGGGATAATTGAAGTAGGTGTGTTTTCAACGAAGCATACATTTGACACATTACCTGGAATTCTACTGTCACTTTCGGCAATGCAATGCAAATTATAAAATAGTGTCTTGTGTAGACATATTTCATTTTGTATGAGTCACTAAATACACCGAGTACAGCAGGCTATCTTATCTGTTTGTTACCATTTAAATATTGACCTACGACGGGACAGTATATGTAACACTAGCTTTACAGATAAAGATAAAGATATAGCGCTTGACGTACGGACCATTATGTGTAAAATAAAAACACACACACATTTATATATGTATACAAACCTAACTGTAAACATGTATCACGACTTATTATCAAAAAGAAGACAACTCAAACAAATAACAACAAACAAAAATTACACATATTATTTTGGGTTTATTTTTTGCTAACTGTTATGATTATGTGGCAAATGATGGCCAATGACTTCAACCACGCTAGCTAATGAAGTTGGGGAGGAAACTGGGAGCAGAAAAATCCCCCCCCCCCCCCCCCCCCCCCCCCAAAAAAAAATCAAAGCAGATACTAACCAATACTATTTATTTTAAGTTAAAGTTCAAAAAACATGTAGCAGCAATCTGTTGTGCAGGAGAAACTCGGCTACCTCATGGTCTGTGGTCGAAGTCTTGACGTTTCCTTAGTGAACCCTGCGAACATACAATGGAAAAAACCACAGCAGACCCAGATTTCCATCTAAATTGGTAGGGTGGGAGGGCATTTGTATCTCACACGCTAGCAATGCATACAAAATATCAGGAACTGCCAAGGGCGATAACTCTAATTGCTAATATGGAAATAAACTACCAAACCAAGGGAAGTAACCGTACAGGATAAATCAAACTATATTGCTACCTAACAACAAATTACCAGTACATAAATTAACAAGCAGTCTTCATTATGATAAATTAAATTATATTCTAGGAATAATGTTTACTATATGTGGTGGTGTAAACTGTAAAGAACTGTACTGTTGCACACATGGAACTATCCTCAATTTTCCGTGATTTCTTTTCCACCAATTCAGACTGATTAAGTTATGATTTTGCTGTGGTTCATTTTTGTAAGTAATAACACGACCTATGTTAATGACCATAAACTGTTTGTGCATTAAAAGACAGCTAATTAATTAGCTAAATTTATGCTAACAAAAACTTAATAATAATAGCTTATTGATAAACTCGAGATAATATTATTTGTTTGTTATATAATGTAATGTTGCAGCAGTTTTAATTTGTTTATTTTTTTGCCACAAATGTATGGATAAAGCATCTTTAACTTGAGAATATTTGTAAAAAGTATGGGTTTAGCATCTTTAACATGAGATACAAATGTATTTGTAAACAAAGGGGTATATATTTCTGGTTAATCTGATTGGTCTAAAATCATAGCTTAATATTACAGCCTTTGGCGCATGCACATTCATATACAGAAAAGAGAAATCCTTTGTTTACGCCAATTTGATCGTCATCAGGTTTTTTTTTATCAATTTAGTACTTGTTAATCAATTTTATTAATCCACCCACTTACCAACCCATTCAATATACATAACTTTGGTGTTGTGTATAAATGGTTAGACTTGTGTTTTAGTTATGGCGGAATGTAATGTAACTTACTTGTGGAAAAAACTTTACTTTGCACTTATGCTTTGTTAAGTAATTGTTTTAACTTTTCTAGAATTATTATTAAAATGTCACTTATGGTGACCGTTTTCAATGTCTTCATGTATTTTGTTATTTTTAAGCATGAGACACAAAAAGGAATATAAAGCTTAATGGATTAAAATGACATCATGGCGAATACATTCAAGAATGTGTTATGAAATAAAAGATATCTAACGCAAGAATTAAGCAAATGAAACTTAAGTATATAAAATATATTTAGTTAATTGAAGTATCCATTGAAATGTTTCGAAATGTTATATGCATTCAAGTTAGTGATCTATACATTTTCAGGTATGAGCATTTGGGAGGAACAAGTATGATTCAATTTACCTAACGGACGCTTACTGGTAAGCTTTCACATTGTTATTTGAAATACGTCATATAATATAATATACAACATGCATTGTGTATATGTGGCTAACATTAACTGATATTCATCTATTTGACGGATAATGTTCTTTTGATAAGGTTGACCTTGTAATGATAGGAAGGGGTACCTACAATACATGTTATAAAATGTTTGTAATGCTCATAATTACAATTACATAACCTGCCATTAGCCCGTCCCCTACTTCGTATTCCAGAGCCTTTGTGAAAAGTACCAGATCCAAGTGATGTAATGTTACTTGATGGCCAGCTAGTCACCATTAAGGCATTGTATACCTGGCATCCCGTCCCGATGGTAAAGAGGGTAGACGTTATGGACTATGTTGCCTTTATCTGCTGGGGGTTTTCCTCAATATCACCATATATTTATGTTTAACAGTACATTCATATCAATATTAATATGTTATGGCTTTGTATTATTCACTGATAACATAATAATCCAGTATTAAAAATCAAGTACCCTTATAATAGCCAAAGGGTTACTCTCCTAAACAACATTGATTAAGTTTAACAACCTCAAGGAGTTACTTCCCCTTAAGTCATTTTGTCATATCAATGTGTACATATACATTATATTTGTCTGTATTTCTTACCACCTGTTGTTCCTAAGGAGAAGACTTAGCTAGTCTATGCCTGATGGTTTGGTTTGGTTTATTTTTGTTTAACGTCCTATTAACAGCTAAGGTAATTTAAGTACGGCCTCCCGTGCGTGCTACATGCATACCTGTGGTGAGTGCGTGGATGTGTTTTGTGTATGTTTGATGTCGAGTGTGAAGTGCTACCTCACTGAAGCATAATGCCGAAGACACCCAGCAGCACACCCCATCCGGTCACATTATACTGACAATGGGCGAACATGCCTGATGTCTAATCCTATTGACTTTCTTTGTCAATAAAATTTGTTGAAATTGAAATTGAAGAGGGTAGAGGTTAGCGTCGATGTATACGAGCATCTGCTTTCAAACTACAGCTGCCATAACTTACTGCTAACCAATCAGACCTTACTGGTCCATCCCTTTCAATATCCAATGAAATGTATACAGTTTTGTTAGAGTCAGTTTAACGATATTAGCTCAGCTGCAGCAAAAAAACAAAAGCCTTAGTGTTTTTGCGTAGATCTGAATTAAATCCATAACACGATGAATGGATAAGAGGATGTCTTAATACACTGATAATTTAGTCTGTATCATTTTAGACTGAAATGTATTGCAAAAAGACAAGTTCAAGTATCTGAAATACTTTATGTTTAAACTCAACCACCTTTACTGATTATAGGCTTTTAGTAGCAGGCCGTGACATGGCATGAGCCGGGACATTTCACGATACATCCAGCGGCAATGGCGGTAAGTCGTCAATCAATAGAACTGTAATGTTATTTCATTTTCTCCCAGCCAACATCTAATAACGTCCATGTAGTTCTTCGATTGTACAACTATTCTGAATCATGTATTCCGTATAAATACAATTTTGCAAATGATCTACAGTGTATTTGCTATACTTCGTTGTCAAAGATCGTAACGTAAAACAATGTATTGTAGTGTTCCTTAAACTTTACCCGCATATTGCTTTGCATTTTTAGTACATTAAAAAAACTAAGATCTTCATAATTTGTAATTTGGCATCTTAATGATGAGAATTTGAAGATTTGTTAACCTGAATGTGACCATAGATATACATATTGACTACCTTTCCTGAAGTACGTATCTAACAGGTCTTGTCGATTTAACGTCACCAGTGCTGTGTAGATGATATGTTCATATTTTATCATGTGACGTCCGATTGTAAAATGCCATTTTTTTGTCAACAGTTGGTGTACACGGTCTCCTGTGCCTTCGATAAGTTGCACCTGTGCTTCACTGAACCCGATTTGTAGGGCAAATTTGGTGTAATCGCCCCCGAGATTAACTGTCAACTCTTTTTCATTTCAACAAATTTTATTGACATTTGATGTTATTTGTCAAAAGGATTAAATAACAGGCCAAGCCTATATACATTTTCTCCTATGGTGGCAGTTGGAATGTATAAATATAAAATTAATATATAAATTTACTATGAAATAAAAAAATTACATGTATAACTAACATTTAAGGGAGATAACTCAAACATAAACATTCACACATCATTCATACATTTTACTTATATATACATGTATACATAATATTTGATAATATTTAATATGATCTTTATCTGTAAGAATTATTCATTGACAGGCATTGACCAAAAGTCCATGTGCATAAATTCCAGAAACCTAGCGATACGTCGTACAAAGTTCATAATAAAGGAAACAGCGCATGCGTAAAACAATTTAACAAATTGTTTGTTTTTAACACAAATTATAGGCGAATAGTCAAACTCTTCCCCTCAAAATTGCTTCCGAAAATGATATTTCTATCACGTAATATCGAAATATAACACGATACATTAGAAAGTCAAACATTGCACTCTGTGATAATGGTCTCAATAGTCATCCACTATATATATATATACATATGCTATAGGGGCATCAAGCAAATAATATATATTTAATAAATGCTTACATCAAAGTAGGACTTACCTTGCTCAGAGCTTCATTAAACAAATCACATCAACAAATTTCGGAAAACCCATGACAGATTGAAATGAATCTACATCATTGTCGTGAATACATGAAGTAAAACACATGTGTTTCTGGTATGTGTGTCAAAACTTCGTATTGAATTCACAAATTTCAACAGAACTAACTAGTTGATTATTATTTAGAATCCACCTGTCACAAACCGGCTCTTCACACACCGTTTTCCAATCAGACAGTACATTATTGTGACTAACAATCACATGGACGCAGTATATTGTGGGCACCCTTGATTGCAATAAAGACCTAGATACCCATAAAAAAGAACACGGTAACGTTGCATGCTATATACAGTTTCTACAGTATTCCTCTCTAAATTCAGTTACATTGTATTATTGCATGCTAAGTAGAAAGGTAGACATTTTAAGTGTCCATGAGTACAGTAAAAACAGTATAATCTATGTTATAACGTTGAGTATGTCGGGGTGAAACACAGGAAAAAACTCCTCGGTCTCATTATGCACCTATTAAGAGGGAAAAACCTGGTACAGAGCCCTGGGTATCCTGGGTATCCTGAGTATCCTGTGTATCCTGGGTATCTTGGGTATTCTGTGTATCCTGGGTATCCTGGGTATCCTTGGTATCCTGAGTATCCTGAGTAAACTGGGTATCCTGAGTATCCTGAGTATCCTGGT
>NW_022982469.1:0-18813 GCF_902652985.1 Pecten maximus
ACAAGGGAAAGAGTATGATTCGGCATTCAACTCTATTCGATCTTGGCCCTGATTGAGCAAAATTATTTCGCAGCATCTGCATACGCGACACGCGTGGTACAATACTACGGAATATGGTGACGCTCAACGTGCAGTTCTGACGTCATTTCTAGAGCTGCTAGGAGCTTCGGATCTTTTTGGGCACCTCCAGTGGGATGTGATCAACAGGAAAACGTTAATGATTTCGGCAAAACTTCCATCGGTGAACAATTAACCGCGCTACCGCGGACGCGTGGTTACAATACTACGGAATATGGTGACGCTCAACGTGCAGTTCTGACGTCATTTCTAGAGCTGCTAGGAGCTTCGGATCTTTTTGGGCACCTCCAGTGGGATGTGATCAACAGGAAAACGTTAATGATTTCGGCAAAACTTCCATCGGTGAACAATTAACCGCGCTACCGCGGACGCGTGGTTACAATACTACGGAATATGGTGACGCTCAACGTGCAGTTCTGACGTCATTTCTAGAGCTGCTAGGAGCTTCGGATCTTTTTGGGCACCTCCAGTGGGATGTGATCAACAGGAAAACGTTATGATTTCGGCAAAACTTCCATCGGTGAACAATTAACCGCGCTACCGCGGACGCGTGGTTACAATACTACGGAATATGGTGACGCTCAACGTGCAGTTCTGACGTCATTTCTAGAGCTGCTAGGAGCTTCGGATCTTTTTGGGCACCTCCAGTGGGATGTGATCAACAGGAAAACGTTATGATTTCGGCAAAACTTCCATCGGTGAACAATTAACCGCGCTACCGCGGACGCGTGGTTACAATACTACGGAATATGGTGACGCTCAACGTGCAGTTCTGACGTCATTTCTAGAGCTGCTAGGAGCTTCGGATCTTTTTGGGCACCTCCAGTGGGATGTGATCAACAGGAAAACGTTATGATTTCGGCAAAACTTCCATCGGTGAACAATTAACCACGCTACCGCGGACGCGTGGTTACAATACTACGGAATATGGTGACGCTCAACGTGCAGTTCTGACGTCATTTCTAGAGCTGCTAGGAGCTTCGGATCTTTTTGGGCACCTCCAGTGGGATGTGATCAACAGGAAAACGTTATGATTTCGGCAAAACTTCCATCGGTGAACAATTAACCGCGCTACCGCGGACGCGTGGTTACAATACTACGGAATATGGTGACGCTCAACGTGCAGTTCTGACGTCATTTCTAGAGCTGCTAGGAGCTTCGGATCTTTTTGGGCACCTCCAGTGGGATGTGATCAACAGGAAAACGTTAATGATTTCGGCAAAACTTCCATCGGTGAACAATTAACCGCGCTACCGCGGACGCGTGGTTACAATACTACGGAATATGGTGACGCTCAACGTGCAGTTCTGACGTCATTTCTAGAGCTGCTAGGAGCTTCGGATCTTTTTGGGCACCTCCAGTGGGATGTGATCAACAGGAAAACGTTATGATTTCGGCAAAACTTCCATCGGTGAACAATTAACCGCGCTACCGCGGACGCGTGGTTACAATACTACGGAATATGGTGACGCTCAACGTGCAGTTCTGACGTCATTTCTAGAGCTGCTAGGAGCTTCGGATCTTTTTGGGCACCTCCAGTGGGATGTGATCAACAGGAAAACGTTAATGATTTCGGCAAAACTTCCATCGGTGAACAATTAACCGCGCTACCGCGGACGCGTGGTTACAATACTACGGAATATGGTGACGCTCAACGTGCAGTTCTGACGTCATTTCTAGAGCTGCTAGGAGCTTCGGATCTTTTTGGGCACCTCCAGTGGGATGTGATCAACAGGAAAACGTAATGATTTCGGCAAAACTTCCATCGGTGAACAATTAACCGCGCTACCGCGGACGCGTGGTTACAATACTACGGAATATGGTGACGCTCAACGTGCAGTTCTGACGTCATTTCTAGAGCTGCTAGGAGCTTCGGATCTTTTTGGGCACCTCCAGTGGGATGTGATCAACAGGAAAACGTTAATGATTTCGGCAAAACTTCCATCGGTGAACAATTAACCGCGCTACCGCGGACGCGTGGTTACAATACTACGGAATATGGTGACGCTCAACGTGCAGTTCTGACGTCATTTCTAGAGCTGCTAGGAGCTTCGGATCTTTTTGGGCACCTCCAGTGGGATGTGATCAACAGGAAAACGTTATGATTTCGGCAAAACTTCCATCGGTGAACAATTAACCGCGCTACCGCGGACGCGTGGTTACAATACTACGGAATATGGTGACGCTCAACGTGCAGTTCTGACGTCATTTCTAGAGCTGCTAGGAGCTTCGGATCTTTTTGGGCACCTCCAGTGGGATGTGATCAACAGGAAAACGTTATGATTTCGGCAAAACTTCCATCGGTGAACAATTAACCGCGCTACCGCGGACGCGTGGTTACAATACTACGGAATATGGTGACGCTCAACGTGCAGTTCTGACGTCATTTCTAGAGCTGCTAGGAGCTTCGGATCTTTTTGGGCACCTCCAGTGGGATGTGATCAACAGGAAAACGTATGATTTCGGCAAAACTTCCATCGGTGAACAATTAACCGCGCTACCGCGGACGCGTGGTTACAATACTACGGAATATGGTGACGCTCAACGTGCAGTTCTGACGTCATTTCTAGAGCTGCTAGGAGCTTCGGATCTTTTTGGGCACCTCCAGTGGGATGTGATCAACAGGAAAACGTTATGATTTCGGCAAAACTTCCATCGGTGAACAATTAACCGCGCTACCGCGGACGCGTGGTTACAATACTACGGAATATGGTGACGCTCAACGTGCAGTTCTGACGTCATTTCTAGAGCTGCTAGGAGCTTCGGATCTTTTTGGGCACCTCCAGTGGGATGTGATCAACAGGAAAACGTTATGATTTCGGCAAAACTTCCATCGGTGAACAATTAACCGCGCTACCGCGGACGCGTGGTTACAATACTACGGAATATGGTGACGCTCAACGTGCAGTTCTGACGTCATTTCTAGAGCTGCTAGGAGCTTCGGATCTTTTTGGGCACCTCCAGTGGGATGTGATCAACAGGAAAACGTTATGATTTCGGCAAAACTTCCATCGGTGAACAATTAACCGCGCTACCGCGGACGCGTGGTTACAATACTACGGAATATGGTGACGCTCAACGTGCAGTTCTGACGTCATTTCTAGAGCTGCTAGGAGCTTCGGATCTTTTTGGGCACCTCCAGTGGGATGTGATCAACAGGAAAACGTTATGATTTCGGCAAAACTTCCATCGGTGAACAATTAACCGCGCTACCGCGGACGCGTGGTTACAATACTACGGAATATGGTGACGCTCAACGTGCAGTTCTGACGTCATTTCTAGAGCTGCTAGGAGCTTCGGATCTTTTTGGGCACCTCCAGTGGGATGTGATCAACAGGAAAACGTAATGATTTCGGCAAAACTTCCATCGGTGAACAATTAACCAGCGCTACCGCGGACGCGTGGTTACAATACTACGGAATATGGTGACGCTCAACGTGCAGTTCTGACGTCATTTCTAGAGCTGCTAGGAGCTTCGGATCTTTTTGGGCACCTCCAGTGGGATGTGATCAACAGGAAAACGTTATGATTTCGGCAAAACTTCCATCGGTGAACAATTAACCACGCTACCGCGGACGCGTGGTTACAATACTACGGAATATGGTGACGCTCAACGTGCAGTTCTGACGTCATTTCTAGAGCTGCTAGGAGCTTCGGATCTTTTTGGGCACCTCCAGTGGGATGTGATCAACAGGAAAACGTTATGATTTCGGCAAAACTTCCATCGGTGAACAATTAACCGCGCTACCGCGGACGCGTGGTTACAATACTACGGAATATGGTGACGCTCAACGTGCAGTTCTGACGTCATTTCTAGAGCTGCTAGGAGCTTCGGATCTTTTTGGGCACCTCCAGTGGGATGTGATCAACAGGAAAACGTAATGATTTCGGCAAAACTTCCATCGGTGAACAATTAACCAGCGCTACCGCGGACGCGTGGTTACAATACTACGGAATATGGTGACGCTCAACGTGCAGTTCTGACGTCATTTCTAGAGCTGCTAGGAGCTTCGGATCTTTTTGGGCACCTCCAGTGGGATGTGATCAACAGGAAAACGTTATGATTTCGGCAAAACTTCCATCGGTGAACAATTAACCGCGCTACCGCGGACGCGTGGTTACAATACTACGGAATATGGTGACGCTCAACGTGCAGTTCTGACGTCATTTCTAGAGCTGCTAGGAGCTTCGGATCTTTTTGGGCACCTCCAGTGGGATGTGATCAACAGGAAAACGTAATGATTTCGGCAAAACTTCCATCGGTGAACAATTAACCGCGCTACCGCGGACGCGTGGTTACAATACTACGGAATATGGTGACGCTCAACGTGCAGTTCTGACGTCATTTCTAGAGCTGCTAGGAGCTTCGGATCTTTTTGGGCACCTCCAGTGGGATGTGATCAACAGGAAAACGTATGATTTCGGCAAAACTTCCATCGGTGAACAATTAACCACGCTACCGCGGACGCGTGGTTACAATACTACGGAATATGGTGACGCTCAACGTGCAGTTCTGACGTCATTTCTAGAGCTGCTAGGAGCTTCGGATCTTTTTGGGCACCTCCAGTGGGATGTGATCAACAGGAAAACGTTAATGATTTCGGCAAAACTTCCATCGGTGAACAATTAACCGCGCTACCGCGGACGCGTGGTTACAATACTACGGAATATGGTGACGCTCAACGTGCAGTTCTGACGTCATTTCTAGAGCTGCTAGGAGCTTCGGATCTTTTTGGGCACCTCCAGTGGGATGTGATCAACAGGAAAACGTATGATTTCGGCAAAACTTCCATCGGTGAACAATTAACCGCGCTACCGCGGACGCGTGGTTACAATACTACGGAATATGGTGACGCTCAACGTGCAGTTCTGACGTCATTTCTAGAGCTGCTAGGAGCTTCGGATCTTTTTGGGCACCTCCAGTGGGATGTGATCAACAGGAAAACGTTATGATTTCGGCAAAACTTCCATCGGTGAACAATTAACCGCGCTACCGCGGACGCGTGGTTACAATACTACGGAATATGGTGACGCTCAACGTGCAGTTCTGACGTCATTTCTAGAGCTGCTAGGAGCTTCGGATCTTTTTGGGCACCTCCAGTGGGATGTGATCAACAGGAAAACGTTAATGATTTCGGCAAAACTTCCATCGGTGAACAATTAACCGCGCTACCGCGGACGCG
The DNA here is from genome assembly GCF_902652985.1 of Pecten maximus. NCBI lineage: Eukaryota > Metazoa > Mollusca > Bivalvia > Pectinida > Pectinidae > Pecten > Pecten maximus. Next base: position 5,262 of record NW_022982469.1, read on the forward strand.
TGGTTACAATACTACGGAATATGGTGACGCTCAACGTGCAGTTCTGACGTCATTTCTAGAGCTGCTAGGAGCTTCGGATCTTTTTGGGCACCTCCAGTGGGATGTGATCAACAGGAAAACGTTATGATTTCGGCAAAACTTCCATCGGTGAACAATTAACCACGCTACCGCGGACGCGTGGTTACAATACTACGGAATATGGTGACGCTCAACGTGCAGTTCTGACGTCATTTCTAGAGCTGCTAGGAGCTTCGGATCTTTTTGGGCACCTCCAGTGGGATGTGATCAACAGGAAAACGTTATGATTTCGGCAAAACTTCCATCGGTGAACAATTAACCGCGCTACCGCGGACGCGTGGTTACAATACTACGGAATATGGTGACGCTCAACGTGCAGTTCTGACGTCATTTCTAGAGCTGCTAGGAGCTTCGGATCTTTTTGGGCACCTCCAGTGGGATGTGATCAACAGGAAAACGTTATGATTTCGGCAAAACTTCCATCGGTGAACAATTAACCGCGCTACCGCGGACGCGTGGTTACAATACTACGGAATATGGTGACGCTCAACGTGCAGTTCTGACGTCATTTCTAGAGCTGCTAGGAGCTTCGGATCTTTTTGGGCACCTCCAGTGGGATGTGATCAACAGGAAAACGTTAATGATTTCGGCAAAACTTCCATCGGTGAACAATTAACCGCGCTACCGCGGACGCGTGGTTACAATACTACGGAATATGGTGACGCTCAACGTGCAGTTCTGACGTCATTTCTAGAGCTGCTAGGAGCTTCGGATCTTTTTGGGCACCTCCAGTGGGATGTGATCAACAGGAAAACGTAATGATTTCGGCAAAACTTCCATCGGTGAACAATTAACCGCGCTACCGCGGACGCGTGGTTACAATACTACGGAATATGGTGACGCTCAACGTGCAGTTCTGACGTCATTTCTAGAGCTGCTAGGAGCTTCGGATCTTTTTGGGCACCTCCAGTGGGATGTGATCAACAGGAAAACGTTATGATTTCGGCAAAACTTCCATCGGTGAACAATTAACCACGCTACCGCGGACGCGTGGTTACAATACTACGGAATATGGTGACGCTCAACGTGCAGTTCTGACGTCATTTCTAGAGCTGCTAGGAGCTTCGGATCTTTTTGGGCACCTCCAGTGGGATGTGATCAACAGGAAAACGTTATGATTTCGGCAAAACTTCCATCGGTGAACAATTAACCGCGCTACCGCGGACGCGTGGTTACAATACTACGGAATATGGTGACGCTCAACGTGCAGTTCTGACGTCATTTCTAGAGCTGCTAGGAGCTTCGGATCTTTTTGGGCACCTCCAGTGGGATGTGATCAACAGGAAAACGTTATGATTTCGGCAAAACTTCCATCGGTGAACAATTAACCACGCTACCGCGGACGCGTGGTTACAATACTACGGAATATGGTGACGCTCAACGTGCAGTTCTGACGTCATTTCTAGAGCTGCTAGGAGCTTCGGATCTTTTTGGGCACCTCCAGTGGGATGTGATCAACAGGAAAACGTAATGATTTCGGCAAAACTTCCATCGGTGAACAATTAACCGCGCTACCGCGGACGCGTGGTTACAATACTACGGAATATGGTGACGCTCAACGTGCAGTTCTGACGTCATTTCTAGAGCTGCTAGGAGCTTCGGATCTTTTTGGGCACCTCCAGTGGGATGTGATCAACAGGAAAACGTTATGATTTCGGCAAAACTTCCATCGGTGAACAATTAACCGCGCTACCGCGGACGCGTGGTTACAATACTACGGAATATGGTGACGCTCAACGTGCAGTTCTGACGTCATTTCTAGAGCTGCTAGGAGCTTCGGATCTTTTTGGGCACCTCCAGTGGGATGTGATCAACAGGAAAACGTTATGATTTCGGCAAAACTTCCATCGGTGAACAATTAACCACGCTACCGCGGACGCGTGGTTACAATACTACGGAATATGGTGACGCTCAACGTGCAGTTCTGACGTCATTTCTAGAGCTGCTAGGAGCTTCGGATCTTTTTGGGCACCTCCAGTGGGATGTGATCAACAGGAAAACGTAATGATTTCGGCAAAACTTCCATCGGTGAACAATTAACCGCGCTACCGCGGACGCGTGGTTACAATACTACGGAATATGGTGACGCTCAACGTGCAGTTCTGACGTCATTTCTAGAGCTGCTAGGAGCTTCGGATCTTTTTGGGCACCTCCAGTGGGATGTGATCAACAGGAAAACGTTATGATTTCGGCAAAACTTCCATCGGTGAACAATTAACCGCGCTACCGCGGACGCGTGGTTACAATACTACGGAATATGGTGACGCTCAACGTGCAGTTCTGACGTCATTTCTAGAGCTGCTAGGAGCTTCGGATCTTTTTGGGCACCTCCAGTGGGATGTGATCAACAGGAAAACGTTATGATTTCGGCAAAACTTCCATCGGTGAACAATTAACCACGCTACCGCGGACGCGTGGTTACAATACTACGGAATATGGTGACGCTCAACGTGCAGTTCTGACGTCATTTCTAGAGCTGCTAGGAGCTTCGGATCTTTTTGGGCACCTCCAGTGGGATGTGATCAACAGGAAAACGTTATGATTTCGGCAAAACTTCCATCGGTGAACAATTAACCGCGCTACCGCGGACGCGTGGTTACAATACTACGGAATATGGTGACGCTCAACGTGCAGTTCTGACGTCATTTCTAGAGCTGCTAGGAGCTTCGGATCTTTTTGGGCACCTCCAGTGGGATGTGATCAACAGGAAAACGTAATGATTTCGGCAAAACTTCCATCGGTGAACAATTAACCGCGCTACCGCGGACGCGTGGTTACAATACTACGGAATATGGTGACGCTCAACGTGCAGTTCTGACGTCATTTCTAGAGCTGCTAGGAGCTTCGGATCTTTTTGGGCACCTCCAGTGGGATGTGATCAACAGGAAAACGTTATGATTTCGGCAAAACTTCCATCGGTGAACAATTAACCACGCTACCGCGGACGCGTGGTTACAATACTACGGAATATGGTGACGCTCAACGTGCAGTTCTGACGTCATTTCTAGAGCTGCTAGGAGCTTCGGATCTTTTTGGGCACCTCCAGTGGGATGTGATCAACAGGAAAACGTTATGATTTCGGCAAAACTTCCATCGGTGAACAATTAACCGCGCTACCGCGGACGCGTGGTTACAATACTACGGAATATGGTGACGCTCAACGTGCAGTTCTGACGTCATTTCTAGAGCTGCTAGGAGCTTCGGATCTTTTTGGGCACCTCCAGTGGGATGTGATCAACAGGAAAACGTTATGATTTCGGCAAAACTTCCATCGGTGAACAATTAACCGCGCTACCGCGGACGCGTGGTTACAATACTACGGAATATGGTGACGCTCAACGTGCAGTTCTGACGTCATTTCTAGAGCTGCTAGGAGCTTCGGATCTTTTTGGGCACCTCCAGTGGGATGTGATCAACAGGAAAACGTAATGATTTCGGCAAAACTTCCATCGGTGAACAATTAACCGCGCTACCGCGGACGCGTGGTTACAATACTACGGAATATGGTGACGCTCAACGTGCAGTTCTGACGTCATTTCTAGAGCTGCTAGGAGCTTCGGATCTTTTTGGGCACCTCCAGTGGGATGTGATCAACAGGAAAACGTTATGATTTCGGCAAAACTTCCATCGGTGAACAATTAACCACGCTACCGCGGACGCGTGGTTACAATACTACGGAATATGGTGACGCTCAACGTGCAGTTCTGACGTCATTTCTAGAGCTGCTAGGAGCTTCGGATCTTTTTGGGCACCTCCAGTGGGATGTGATCAACAGGAAAACGTAATGATTTCGGCAAAACTTCCATCGGTGAACAATTAACCACGCTACCGCGGACGCGTGGTTACAATACTACGGAATATGGTGACGCTCAACGTGCAGTTCTGACGTCATTTCTAGAGCTGCTAGGAGCTTCGGATCTTTTTGGGCACCTCCAGTGGGATGTGATCAACAGGAAAACGTTAATGATTTCGGCAAAACTTCCATCGGTGAACAATTAACCGCGCTACCGCGGACGCGTGGTTACAATACTACGGAATATGGTGACGCTCAACGTGCAGTTCTGACGTCATTTCTAGAGCTGCTAGGAGCTTCGGATCTTTTTGGGCACCTCCAGTGGGATGTGATCAACAGGAAAACGTTATGATTTCGGCAAAACTTCCATCGGTGAACAATTAACCACGCTACCGCGGACGCGTGGTTACAATACTACGGAATATGGTGACGCTCAACGTGCAGTTCTGACGTCATTTCTAGAGCTGCTAGGAGCTTCGGATCTTTTTGGGCACCTCCAGTGGGATGTGATCAACAGGAAAACGTAATGATTTCGGCAAAACTTCCATCGGTGAACAATTAACCGCGCTACCGCGGACGCGTGGTTACAATACTACGGAATATGGTGACGCTCAACGTGCAGTTCTGACGTCATTTCTAGAGCTGCTAGGAGCTTCGGATCTTTTTGGGCACCTCCAGTGGGATGTGATCAACAGGAAAACGTAATGATTTCGGCAAAACTTCCATCGGTGAACAATTAACCGCGCTACCGCGGACGCGTGGTTACAATACTACGGAATATGGTGACGCTCAACGTGCAGTTCTGACGTCATTTCTAGAGCTGCTAGGAGCTTCGGATCTTTTTGGGCACCTCCAGTGGGATGTGATCAACAGGAAAACGTAATGATTTCGGCAAAACTTCCATCGGTGAACAATTAACCGCGCTACCGCGGACGCGTGGTTACAATACTACGGAATATGGTGACGCTCAACGTGCAGTTCTGACGTCATTTCTAGAGCTGCTAGGAGCTTCGGATCTTTTTGGGCACCTCCAGTGGGATGTGATCAACAGGAAAACGTAATGATTTCGGCAAAACTTCCATCGGTGAACAATTTGTTAACGTGGACCAAGCATCGGTTGTTTTTACGGGTAAGGAAGACTGAACAAATTGATTACACAAATATGATTATGTTTATTTACAATGAAAAACAATATGTATAACGTATATATTAACAATACAACCATACACTCTCACTATCTCACACACTCTCAACAAAGTATTCTAAGAATGTCTATGTAGCATCACAACACGATGAAACAAACACTCAATCCAGAACCAAACAGTCTTTCCAATAATGTATGTAACAGCTCAATCCAGAGCCAACAGTCTTTCCAATATTGTATGAAACAGCTCAATCCAGAGCCAGTGGGTATTGATACAAATACTGAAATATATATTATATATATATATATAGCTCAATCCAGAGCTCACATATCCAAGAGGATATGTCACTAGTGTCTAATAGACAACAGCAATCACTAGGGTTTACATTTCCTCAAAAGCCAGTGATGCTCACTTGGAAGACGCCAACCTTTTCCCGCATGGAAAAGCCCTCAGTAGACCCTTGCTGACCTTGACCCTGATGGAACAGGTTGAACACACGTTCCTGGTCGGTCCTGATGCTGAGATGGTATAAGAGGGATCATCCTGCCCGGTTCTGACTAATCCGCACGGCTTCAACTCCCGTCATGTGAAGCTACAATAATTAATTAATGCCTATATTTAACCACATCACTCACATTTTCATACTTCCACAAAGTTTATTCTAAGTACAGAATAATGATCAAATAACCCTTTATAAATACAACTAAGGTGTATAATTACATAATAAACTTCTAGATTATCTTTTAGATACAAAATAATAATGTGCGGCTCCACAGTATACATCAAATTATATAAACTCGCACATTACTCAAAGTTACACTCCAAGGCTTCCATACATTTTCCACCCGCGCGCGAACACACTATACTTTACACTATGACAGTGGAACTGAGCTTCCATATATTTATAATTGTGTGAAATCCACAATATATACTTAAGAATTTCATATACAACAATCAAATATATTCATATAGTTATATATAACACTAATACACACAAAATATATGAAATCTAGCATGAAATAGCATCAAAATACAAATCATTACTGCCTAATCGATAAACAATGGTCACGGCTGACTGGAGCGCACAGATACCTAGATTGTTTGACTTGGTAATAATCAGGTACAATACAATAATACCCACTAAAATAGAATGTAAATGAAATATAATGTACACTTACCACAGTCTGTAGTCTGTGCCTGGTTCATATGCCGTTAAATGTCGGTAAATCCATACTGGGTACACAGAACAAAGGAACCATGTCTTTCCTTGTAAACAACCCAGCTCGTGCACACTTACCCGTGACGCATTTCCGCCCAAGAGTACCTATTACGTTTAAGGATACTTACCCCGGCTTAAGTTAAAAATAATATATTTACCAAAAAACTACACAACTAATATCCAAATATACATGCTAGCGTGACACATCCCCCGGCTTCCGAAGAAAGTAGCATACTTTCTAGACAATCACGAAGCATGTATGTCCTATAATCTACTCAGATAGTCAGCTCCCACGTTGTCGGATCCCTTGATGGCTCGAATCTTCAGTCTGTAAGGTTGCAGAAGTAACGCCCAACGCATAAGTCTTGCGTTCGCAGTCTTCGATCTGTGCAAGTAAGTCAACGGTTGATGGTCTGTCTCGAGGATAAACTCCTGACCATAGATGTAAGGTTCAAATTTTTGCACTGCCCAAACAATCGCCAAACATTCTCTCTCTATGATTGCGTAGTTCCTCTCTCACAATTAACCACGCTATCGCGGACGCGTGGTTACAATACTACGGAATATGGTGACGCTCAACGTGCAGTTCTGACGTCATTTCTAGAGCTGCTAGGAGCTTCGGATCTTTTTGGGCACCTCCAGTGGGATGTGATCAACAGGAAAACGTTATGATTTCGGCAAAACTTCCATCGGTGAACAATTAACCACGCTACCGCGGACGCGTGGTTACAATACTACGGAATATGGTGACGCTCAACGTGCAGTTCTGACGTCATTTCTAGAGCTGCTAGGAGCTTCGGATCTTTTTGGGCACCTCCAGTGGGATGTGATCAACAGGAAAACGTAATGATTTCGGCAAAACTTCCATCGGTGAACAATTAACCGCGCTACCGCGGACGCGTGGTTACAATACTACGGAATATGGTGACGCTCAACGTGCAGTTCTGACGTCATTTCTAGAGCAGCTAGAAGCTTCGGATCTTTTTGGGCACCTCCAGTGGGATGTGATGAACAGGAAAACGTTATGATTGCGGCAAAACTTCCATCGGTGAACAATTAACCACGCTACCGCGGACGCGTGGTTACAATACTACGGAATATGGTGACGCTCAACGTGCAGTTCTGACGTCATTTCTAGAGCTGCTAGAAGCTTCGGATCTTTTTGGGCACCTCCAGTGGGATGTGATCAACAGGAAAACGTTATGATTTCGGCAAAACTTCCATCGGTGAACAATTAACCACGCTATCGCGGACGCGTGGTTACAATACTACGGAATATGGTGACGCTCAACGTGCAGTTCTGACGTCATTTCTAGAGCTGCTAGGAGCTTCGGATCTTTTTGGGCACCTCCAGTGGGATGTGATCAACAGGAAAAGGTAATGATTTCGGCAAAACTTCCATCGGTGAACAATTAACCGCGCTACCGCGGACGCGTGGTTACAATACTACGGAATATGGTGACGCTCAACGTGCAGTTCTGACGTCATTTCTAGAGCAGCTAGAAGCTTCGGATCTTTTTGGGCACCTCCAGTGGGATGTGATGAACAGGAAAACGTTATGATTTCGGCAAAACTGTCCATCGGTGAACAATTAACCACGCTACCGCGGACGCGTGGTTACAATACTACGGAATATGGTGACGCTCAACGTGCAGTTCTGACGTCATTTCTAGAGCTGCTAGGAGCTTCGGATCTTTTTGGGCACCTCCAGTGGGATGTGATCAACAGGAAAACGTTATGATTTCGGCAAAACTTCCATCGGTGAACAATTAACCACGCTACCGCGGACGCGTGGTTACAATACTACGGAATATGGTGACGCTCAACGTGCAGTTCTGACGTCATTTCTAGAGCTGCTTGGAGCTTCGGATCTTTTTGGGCACCTCCAGTGGGATGTGATCAACAGGAAAACGTAATGATTTCGGCAAAACTTCCATCGGTGAACAATTAACCGCGCTACCGCGGACGCGTGGTTACAATACTACGGAATATGGTGACGCTCAACGTGCAGTTCTGACGTCATTTCTAGAGCAGCTAGAAGCTTCGGATCTTTTTGGGCACCTCCAGTGGGATGTGATCAACAGGAAAACGTAATGATTTCGGCAAAACTTCCATCGGTGAACAATTAACCGCGCTACCGCGGACGCGTGGTTACAATACTACGGAATATGGTGACGCTCAACGTGCAGTTCTGACGTCATTTCTAGAGCTGCTTGCAGCTTCGGATCTTTTTGTGCACCTCCAGTGGGATGTGATGAACAGGAAAACGTTATGATTTCGGCAAAACTTCCATCGGTGAACAATTAACCACGCTATCGCGGACGCGTGGTTACAATACTACGGAATATGGTGACGCTCAACGTGCAGTTCTGACGTCATTTCTAGAGCAGCTAGAAGCTTCGGATCTTTCTGGGCACCTCCAGTGGGATGTGATGAACAGGAAAACGTTATGATTGCGGCAAAACTGTCATCGGTGAACAATTAACCACGCCACCGCGGACGCGTGGTTACAATACTACGGAATATGGTGACGCTCAACGTGCAGTTCTGACGTCATTTCTAGAGCTGCTAGAAGCTTCGGATCTTTTTTGGGCACCTCCAGTGGGATGTGATAAACAGGAAAACGTTATGATTTCGGCAAAACTTCCATCGGTGAACAATTAACCCGCTATCGCGGACGCGTGGTTACAATACTACGGAATATGGTGACGCTCAACGTGCAGTTCTGACGTCATTTCTAGAGCTGCTAGGAGCTTCGGATCTTTTTGGGCACCTCCAGTGGGATGTGATCAACAGGAAAACGGTAATGATTTCGGCAAAACTGCCATCGGTGAACAATTAACCGCGCTACCGCGGACGCGTGGTTACAATACTACGGAATATGGTGACGCTCAACGTGCAGTTCTGACGTCATTTCTAGAGCAGCTAGAAGCTTCGGATCTTTTTGGGCACCTCCAGTGGGATGTGATGAACAGGAAAACGTTATGATTTCGGCAAAACTTCCATCGGTGAACAATTAACCACGCCTACCGCGGACGCGTGGTTACAATACTACGGAATATGGTGACGCTCAACGTGCAGTTCTGACGTCATTTCTAGAGCTGCTAGAAGCTTCGGATCTTTTTGGGCACCTCCAGTGGGATGTGATCAACAGGAAAACGTTATGATTTCGGCAAAACTTCCATCGGTGAACAATTTGTTAACGTGGACCAAGCATCGGTTGTTTTTACGGGTAAGGAAGACTGAACAAATTGATTACACAAATATGATTATGTTTATTTACAATGAAAAACAATATGTATAACGTATATATTAACAATACAACCATACACTCTCACTATCTCACACACTCTCAACAAAGTATTCTAAGAATGTCTATGTAGCATCACAACACGATGAAACAAACACTCAATCCAGAACCAAACAGTCTTTCCAATAATGTATGTAACAGCTCAATCCAGAGCCAACAGTCTTTCCAATATTGTATGAAACAGCTCAATCCAGAGCCAGTGGGTATTGATACAAATACTGAAATATATATTATATATATATATATAGCTCAATCCAGAGCTCACATATCCAAGAGGATATGTCACTAGTGTCTAATAGACAACAGCAATCACTAGGGTTTACATTTCCTCAAAAGCCAGTGATGCTCACTTGGAAGACGCCAACCTTTTCCCGCATGGAAAAGCCCTCAGTAGACCCTTGCTGACCTTGACCCTGATGGAACAGGTTGAACACACGTTCCTGGTCGGTCCTGATGCTGAGATGGTATAAGAGGGATCATCCTGCCCGGTTCTGACTAATCCGCACGGCTTCAACTCCCGTCATGTGAAGCTACAATAATTAATTAATGCCTATATTTAACCACATCACTCACATTTTCATACTTCCACAAAGTTTATTCTAAGTACAGAATAATGATCAAATAACCCTTTATAAATACAACTAAGGTGTATAATTACATAATAAACTACTAGATTATCTTTTAGATACAAAATAATAATGTGCGGCTCCACAGTATACATCAAATTCTATAAACTCGCACACTACTCAAAGTTACACTCCAAGGCTTCCATACATTTTCCACCCGCGCGCGAACACACTATACTTTACACTATGACAGTGGAACTGAGCTTCCATATATTTATAATTGTGTGAAATCCACAATATATACTTAAGAATTTCATATACAACAATCAAATATATTCATATAGTTATATATAACACTAATACACACAAAATATATGAAATCTAGCATGAAATAGCATCAAAATACAAATCATTACTGCCTAATCGATAAACAATGGTCACGGCTGACTGGAGCGCACAGATACCTAGATTGTTTGACTTGGTAATAATCAGGTACAGTACAATAATACCCACTAAAATAGAATGTAAATGAAATATAATGTACACTTACCACAGTCTGTAGTCTGTGCCTGGTTCATATGCCGTTAAATGTCGGTAAATCCATACTGGGTACACAGAACAAAGGAACCATGTCTTTCCTTGTAAACAACCCAGCTCGTGCACACTTACCCGTGACGCATTTCCGCCCAAGAGTACCTATTACGTTTAAGGATACTTACCCCGGCTTAAGTTAAAAATAATATATTTACCAAAAAACTACACAACTAATATCCAAATATACATGCTAGCGTGACACATCCCCCGGCTTCCGAAGAAAGTAGCATACTTTCTAGACAATCACGAAGCATGTATGTCCTATAATCTACTCAGATAGTCAGCTCCCACGTTGTCGGATCCCTTGATGGCTCGAATCTTCAGTCTGTAAGGTTGCAGAAGTAACGCCCAACGCATAAGTCTTGCGTTCGCAGTCTTCGATCTGTGCAAGTAAGTCAACGGTTGATGGTCTGTCTCGAGGATAAACTCCTGACCATAGATGTAAGGTTCAAATTTTTGCACTGCCCAAACAATCGCCAAACATTCTCTCTCTATGATTGCGTAGTTCCTCTCTCACAATTAACCACGCTATCGCGGACGCGTGGTTACAATACTATAGAATATGGTGACGCTCAACGTGCAGTTCTGACGTCATTTCTAGAGCTGCTTGTAGCTTCGGATCTTTTTGGGCACCTCCAGTGGGATGTGATCAACAGGAAAACGTTATGATTGCGGCAAAACTGTCATCGGTGAACAATTCACCACGCCACCGCGGACGCGTGGTTACAATACTACGGAATATGGTGACGCTCAACGTGCAGTTCTGACGTCATTTCTAGAGTTGCTAGGAGCTTCGGATCTTTTTGGGCACCTCCAGTGGGATGTGATCAACAGGAAAAGCTAATGATATTCGGCAAAACTTCCATCGGTGAACAATTAACCGCGCTACCGCGGACGCGTGGTTACAATACTACGGAATATGGTGACGCTCAACGTGCAGTTCTGACGTCATTTCTAGAGCAGCTAGAAGCTTCGGATCTTTTTGGGCACCTCCAGTGGGATGTGATGAACAGGAAAACGTTATGATTGCGGCAAAACTGTCATCGGTGAACAATTAACCACGCTACCGCGGACGCGTGGTTACAATACTACGGAATATGGTGACGCTCAACGTGCAGTTCTGACGTCATTTCTAGAGCTGCTAGAAGCTTCGGATCTTTTTAGGCACCTCCAGTGGGATGTGATAACAGGAAAACGTTATGATTTCGGCAAAACTTCCATCGGTGAACAATTAACCTCGCTATCGCGGACGCGTGGTTACAATACTACGGAATATGGTGACGCTCAACGTGCAGTTCTGACGTCATTTCTAGAGCTGCTTGCAGCTTCGGATCTTTTTGGGCACCTCCAGTGGGATGTGATCAACAGGAAAAGGTAATGATTTCGGCAAAACTGCCATCGGTGAACAATTAACCGCGCTACCGCGGACGCGTGGTTACAATACTACGGAATATGGTGACGCTCAACGTGCAGTTCTGACGTCATTTCTAGAGCAGCTAGAAGCTTCGGATCTTTTTGGGCACCTCCAGTGGGATGTGATGAACAGGAAAACGTTATGATTTCGGCAAAACTGTCATCGGTGAACAATTAACCACGCCACCGCGGACGCGTGGTTACAATACTACGGAATATGGTGACGCTCAACGTGCAGTTCTGACGTCATTTCTAGAGTTGCTAGAAGCTTCGGATCTTTTTGGGCACCTCCAGTGGGATGTGATCAACAGGAAAACGTTATGATTTCGGCAAAACTTCCATCGGTGAACAATTAACCACGCTGCCGATGATGGGTTGTTACAATACTACGGAATATGTTGACGCTCAACGTGCAGTTCTGACGTCATTTCTAGAGCTGCTTGGAGCTTCGGATCTTTTTGGGCACCTCCAGTGGGATGTGATCAACAGGAAAACGTAATGATTTCGGCAAAACTTCCATCGGTGAACAATTAACCGCGCTACCGCGGACGCGTGGTTACAATACTACGAGATCTGGTGACGCTCAACGTGCAGTTCTGACGTCATTTCTAGAGCAGCTAGAAGCTTCGGATCTTTTTGGAGCACCTCCAGTGGGATGTGATAAACAGGAAAACGTAATGATTTCGGCAAAACTTCCATCGGTGAACAATTAATCGCGCTACTGCGGACGCGTGGTTACAATACTACGGAATATGGTGACGCTCAAAGTGCAGTTCTGACGTCATTTCTAGAGCTGCTTGCAGCTTCGGATCTTTTTGGGCACCTCCAGTGGGATGTGATCAACAGGAAAACGTTATGATTTCGGCAAAACTTCCATCGGTGAACAATTAACCACGCTATCGCGGACGCGTGGTTACAATACTACGGAATATGGTGACGCTCAACGTGCAGTTCTGACGTCATTTCTAGAGCAGCTAGAAGCTTCGGATCTTGTTGGGCACCTCCAGTGGGATGTGATGAACAGGAAAACGTTATGATTGCGGCAAAACTGTCATCGGTGAACAATTAACCACGCCTACCGCGGACGCGTGGTTACAATACTACGGAATATGGTGACGCTCAACGTGCAGTTCTGACGTCATTTCTAGAGCTGCTAGGAAGCTTCGGATCTTTTTAGGCACCTCCAGTGGGATGTGATCAACAGGAAAACGTTATGATTTCGGCAAAACTTCCATCGGTGAACAATTAACCACGCTATCGCGGACGCGTGGTTACAATACTACGGAATATGGTGACGCTCAACGTGCAGTTCTGACGTCATTTCTAGAGCTGCTTGCAGCTTCGGATCTTTTTGGGCACCTCCAGTGGGATGTGATCAACAGGAAAAGGTAATGATTTCGGCAAAACTGCCATCGGTGAACAATAACCGGCTAC